>NW_020837984.1:13886100-13907985 GCF_003676395.1 Aethalodelphis obliquidens | reverse complement strand
ACACAGACACACACACACAACACGCACACAGAGATACACACAGAGACACACACACATAACACACAGACACACACAGACACACACAGACACACACACAGACACACACATAACACGCACACACACATAACACTCACACACACAGAGGACACAGACACACACACACAGAGACACACACACACAGAGAGACACACACACACAAACACACACACCAAACACACACAACACGCACACACACACAAACACACACGCACACACAACACACACACACATAACACGCACACAAACACACACACATAAACACACACACACACACACACACACACACACACAATGACCAAGGCTGAAGAGCAGGGGCTTTGGAGGGAGCGATAACTGGGGCAAGGGCAACAGAGGGGTCTCACTTAGGGAGTTTGGATGAGAAATTTGAAAAGGGAGGCGTTGGGGAAAAATGGAGTTACACCTGATGAGAAAAAGTGGGCAGGTTGTGAAGGCCAGAGAGCCTTTGAAAGCCTATCGTGAGACTGAATCATTAGGTTTGAGACGTCAGGCCTGGGAATTTGTATTTTTAAAGCTCTTCCAGGTGATTCTGATTCTCAGCCAAGTTTGAGACCCTCTATATGCTCAATAGCCAGCAGTAGCTGGCACAGAGTAGGTGCACAACAAATACTCACTTGAACTGGATCTAATTCCAAGTGTGTGTTGGGAGTGTTCTGAGATTTCTAAATCGAGTTGTCCATATCCTCATTTATTTCGTAAAACTCAGTCCTAAACCACTAGTTAACAGATGAATAACGTGCTCTCAAGCAGAAATTGAATTCTTCAAATAGAATAGGACGTTCTCTCAACGTCCAAGATTACAGAGATGAAAACCCGGCTCTTACCAAATAAGTTGTATTAGTCACGAGGTACAGATTCCTGAAAACAACACAATAGAAAATCCCCTTTCGTCTTGTCTCTGAGATTCTACTTGGCTCCTTCCTGTCTGCACATGTATGCACGCCACTGCATGTTCCACATTAGAAAATAATTAGAAGCAAACAGCTGTTAGTTAAGCAAGCCACATTTTGCCTACATTTTTCCAGAGTTCAACCCATTGCCCTGGGGGGAGGGGTGGCTTATCTAAAGAATCTCACCACGTTAAACACGTCAAACCGAAATGGAAATGCACCGCGATTAGTCTGAGCGTGAGGTAGGTCTGCGGAGCAGAGACCACTAATAAGAAAGTTTCCCTCCACTGTTTAAAATGGTTATTGCTTTTGATTTCGTGGCAGAAAGTCTGCTCTAAAATTAGCAAATATCTCAGCGAATGATGAGTGTTATTTTTGTTGTCACTGGAAGAAGGGTAAAGCTGTGTGTGTGTGTGTGTGTGTGTGTGTGTGTGTGTATGGGGTGGTGATGAGAGCTGGTTCTTATAGTGAATCTTTTGCTGAGTCCTTGGACTTGGCATAGTTCTGTCTGCAGCACAGAACTAGAGGCCGTAGACCTGAGATGCAGCCTTGGGTTCCAGACCTGGGTAGAGCAAGCACTCTACCATCTCAGTTTTCCATGGCAGGAAACGAGGGAATGGGGACAGATTATGTCAGTCTTTTTAGCTACGATTTCCTAGTGCTCTCTGATAACTGGCTTAGTGTAGATGCTTATGGGCAAGACCACAGAGCAAGGGTGTTGGATGAATCACATGAATTCAAAGATACCTGCACCCAAGAGGAAGAGAAAAGAGGACTTTAGGAAGTATTAACTGCCTCCTATGACTTAAATTTTCCAATAAGTCAAAGAGCGTTTTAGTTGAGCTCTGGAGCTGTGAGGGGCGGGGCGGGGGGAAGAGGGATGCTGGAGAAATAAGGCATTTTGCTCACAGCCAGGAAGAGTGAGTATCAGATCTATGGCCAACACAGTCCACTAGCGTGTCCTGATACACCAGCACCTAGCTTGAATAAAGGGAGATGGGCTTATGTTATGGCAAGAGGAACAGAGATTAGGCATTAAGGAGAATCCTGCCATTGTTGTTAGACTATGGAATTTCCTACCAGTGAAGTTACCAGATGTTACTGTAATTTATAATGATCCTCTGGGGTTACTGCCCAAGTCACTTTCTCCTAGCCCACTCTCATTCCACCACTTTGCCACGGTGATTTAAAAAAGCCCAGCTCCCATTCCTGGGCGTATATGCAGAAAAGACAAAAACATAACATGCACCCCAATGTTCATAGCAGCACTATTTACAATAGCCAAGACACGGAAGCAACCTAAATGTCCATCAACAGATGAATGGATAAAGAAGATGTGGTATACATATACAATGGAATATTACTCAGCTGTAAAAAAGAATGAAATAATAGCATTTGCAGCAACATGGATGGACTTAGAGATTGTCATACTAAGTGAAGTAAGTCAGACAGAGAAAGACAAATGCCATATGCTATCACTTATATGTTGAATCTAAAAAAATTATACAAATGAGCGTATTTATAAAACAGAAACAGACTCACAGACATAGAAAACAAACTTATGGTTACCAAAAGGGAAAGGAGGCAGGGAGGGATAAATTAGGAGTTTTAGATTAACAGATACAAACTACTATATATAAAATAGATAACCAACAAGGACCTACTGTATAGCACAGGGAACTACACTCAATATTTTGTAACAACCTATAATGGAAAAGAATCTGAAAAAGAGTATATATAGATACATGAAACTGAATCACTGTGCTGTACACCTGAAAACTAATAAAACATTGTAAATCAACTCTACTTCCATTAAAAAAGCCCAGCTCTCACCTTGATATTGTGGAAGTTGAGAAAGTACACACTTATACTTTCAAGTCCATGATTATAGAAATTTGTTTCTTTGTGATAAGCTGGATTTTGGTTTGATATTTTATCATACCAAAAGATTCTGATTCTTCCTATGTAAGTGTTTTAGGAGGAGTGAGGATGGGTTTTTGAGTAAGAAGAGGCACACCTTGATCGGAGAATACCACTTCCGGGGGGACGAGGGCCTGCGCATGTTGTTGTTGAGATTTCGGGGTTCTGGGAATTCGTACTCCTGCTCTGGCATCTTGACTCTTGCATTCTTTGCCTTCTCCAACTTAGCACCTTCTTCTGTGGAGCCCTTTTCTCCCCAACGAACCTAAAATAAACAACATACAAAAAAACCCAAAGGACAAAATAAAATCTGACGGCTCTGGAGAACGAGAATCACAAATAACTGTATGATGTGCTACCCAGTCCTCATTTCCTTTGGGTTTTGAGGGTCAGGGAAGAGCGGTGGTATGGAAAAAGGGAAAGGGGGAGGGCTAAAGGAGCAGAGAAAGGCAGCGAGGGGCATGGATATTTGGGGGAGGAACTGTCCAGGCTGTGGGGACAGTACGTGCAAAGGCATTGTGGGCCCAGGCGAGAACTTTGGATTTTATTCCAGTGAGAGAAGAAACCACTGCGGGTGGGGTTGAGCCAATGCGCGAATCGCTCTGACTCACAGTGGGCAAGATACAGGAGTGACAGGTAAAAGGCTGTACCCGCCATCTCTCCATCTGATGCCTCACAGTCCACATCCTCATTAGACCTCAGGTGTGAGTTTTCACCAATTTGCTTTGGTTTTCCGTCCCTGAGTAGTCAGCACATAGATATGAGTACAAGAAGCTGTCCTCTTACCTCCATCCTTTTAATGCCTCCAACTCCTCGCCCACCATAATAAGAGGCATCTACCGTAGGCCACTTTTTCTTAGGCAGACCATCGTCATCTTCTTCCTGCAGAGAGATTGTGACACATGAAGGAAGCAAAGCACCATTGCTGTATGTATGTGTCCACTGTCGCAGAGTGGATAGGGGTAGACTGCCTGGGTTAAATCCCAGTGCTACCGCTTCCTGGGGCCCTGGGAAATCACTTAACCTACCTAAGCTTATTTTTCTTACCTGTAAAGTGGGAATAAAGAGCAGCACGACGTGGTTAGACTGTGGTGTATTCTTGGGACCTGTTCTCTTCTGCATCTCTACTCCTTGATAGGGTATCTCATCTAATCCCATCTACATGTTAATGACCTGTCAATTTACATCTTCATCCCTGACTACTCTGAACTCCGTTGACACGGACATCTCCTCCTGGGGGACTAATCAACATCTCAACCATACCGCATCCCAGACATAGACAATGGACTTCAGGACACGGGGAGTGGGGAGGGGGAGCTGGGACAAAGTGAGAGAGTAGCACTGACATATACACACTACTAAATGTGAAACATTGTATATATGTGCCACATCTTCTTTATCCATTCATCCGATGATGGACACTTAGGTTGTGGCACATATATACAATGGAATATTACTCAGCCATAAAAAAGAAACGAAATTGAGCTATTTGTAAAGAGGTGGATAGACCTAGAGTCTGTCATACAGAGTGAAGTAAGTCAGAAAGAGAAAGACAAATCCCGTATGCTAACACATATATATGGAATTTAAGAAAAAAAAATGTCACGGAGAACCTAGGGGTAAGATAGGGATAAAGACACAGACCTATTAGAGAATGGACTTGAGGATATGGGGAGGGGGAAGGGTAAGCTGTGACAGAGCGAGAGAGAGGCATGGACATATATACACTACCAAACATAAAATAGATAGCTAGTGGGAAGCAGCCGCATAGCACAGGGAGATCAGCTCGGTGCTTTGTGACCACCTGGAGGGGTGGGATAGGGAGGGTGGGAGGGAGACGCAAGAGGGAGGAGATATGGGGATATATGTATACGTACAGTTGATTCACTATGTTATACAGCAGAAACTAACACACCATTGTAAAGCAATTATACTCCACTAAAGAGGTTAAAACAAAACAAAGCAATACCGAATCAAAAAGAAGTCCTGATTTCCCCACTTCAGACCTGCTCCTCCCACAGTCTTCCCCCCTGCCTAGGAGTCACTCTTGAATTCTCTCTCCCCCACTGCCCCTCTCCCACCCCATCTCAATTTCCCAGCGAGCTCTGTTGACCCTACTTCTAAAAGATTCCGAATGTGTGACTTCTCCAACTGTACCTCCATCACCACCTCCACCACCTTGGTCTCAAGGCCCCATAAGCTTTCTCCTAGATACTGAGGTAGTCTCCTAACTGACCTTCCTGCTGCCCTCTTACCTACGATCCGTGCTCCACAAAGCAGCAGAATAAATTTCAAACCCCGACTCTGCCCTGCGAGCTCTGGCCTTTGCTCACCTCTCCAGCCTTCTTCCTTACCACGCTCCCCTTCTCTCTGGCCCTCAAACATTCTGCGTGCATCCCTGTCTCGGGGACTGTGCACAGTCCCTTGTCCAGGAATGGCTTTTCCCCTGGTCTTTTCATGGTTGCATCCTTCTTATCACTCCACAGAGAGGCCTTCCCTGGACATCCTTCTCAAGTAGTCCCACTCTCTTCGTCCCATCAATCTGTTTTATTTTTATTTTTAGCTCTTACCATGGCTTGCTATTTATTTATTGTCTGTCTCTGCACACCGGGATGTAAGTTCCAAGGAAACTTCTGGTTATTTGTCGTATTTACTATTCTCTTCTCAGCTTTTAGAACAGCATCTAGTACGTGGTAGATGCCCAAGAATCATCTGCTGAATTTACAAATAAACTAAATGAGATGATTCAAATAAAGCAGTAAACTCAGTGCCTGCAACTTAGCTCAGAGACAGGAAGCTAGCACTGATTATATTTTTCAAAATGAAGGAGCTTGTAAGTTTACGGATGGAAAAGGGAAGGATAATCAGCAAAACTGTTCCTCATCTTGGCACTGTGATTATTCCTGTTGTGGGGAGAAAAACTCACCATCTACGGTCCTGGATGGGCTATAAGGTGGTGTGTAATTTCCCTCCTGGGTAGGGAAAGGAAGCTAAAAAAGGGGTCAGCAAAGCAGCAGGATGAGCTCAGAACAAGCGGGCCTCCTACAGACTTGTGTTGGAGGCATCTGTGGAGGCAGTGGAGTCCCATGCGGGGCCGTCACTGTATGGAAAGGGGCATCCCATGCATGGGGCAGGGTATAAAGCACGGGTCGGCAGAAGAGAGATCAGAGCCAGAGGTGACAAAGCAAAACAGTAACACGTAACACATTAAGACTCCCAGGGTGACCTGCTGTGCTTGCAATAGGCAGGCTTCTTTTTAAAAATTCAAAAAAAGCATGAATACATAGTGATCACCGCTGACCAGAGGACTTGCGACATTCTGGCAGGTGAGCAGAATGGGTCAGTCTCTCTCTGTGTCTCTCTCTCTCTTCAACGTATACGTCCTTCTTGGACGTGGGACTGTGTGCCCTGAAGGCACAGTGGATTCTGTTGACCCTTATATTTTAAATCTTGCACAGAGCCTGGTGTACAGTAGGTGCTCAATATTTGCAAGTATTGAATTCACGATAACCACAGCTGGATTTACGTACCCTTGACCGTGTATGTGCCGGTCACTCTTCTGGGCATTTGATGTGTATCAATATTAAACCAGTTAGCTCATCTTTAATCTTTCAAACCTACATGTTGTCAGATAAATTTAATGGGTAAGACAAAGCTCTTAAGATGTATTTGGATCCCTTACAATAGAGATCTGATAATTAAGGGACCTGGGAAGAAAAGGCCCAACAGACAAGAAATTGTCTCAAAGATTTTATCCCGTTTTCGTATTTCTAATAAAATTTGGTTTCCAGAGATGAAAAATAAATAAAATAAACCAGTTAGCTCACAAATAGCCACTGAGGTAGTTGGTGCTATTACACCCATTCTACAGAGAAGGAATAGAGAGATTAAGTGACTGAGTCACCAGCTGGAATGCGGTGGAGATGGATTTGAGCCCAGGCAGCTACACTCTTGTTTGATTATTTCTCAGTGTTGACAAAATTCAAGGTTTTGCCCTTTTTTGTTTTGCTTTTCCAACCATTTGATGCTTTCAAATAAATGCTAGTTTTCTACTTCTCAACCCTTGTAGCTGCTAATTTTGAACACTTCTGACTATAAAACATGGCAAAATAATAAATAAAAACAAGCAAAAGCAAAAAAAAAAAAAAAAAAAAAAAAAAAACAAGAAGGGAAAAACTATAGCTCGCAGTACTTTACCTTATGATATAATTTCAGAAAGCTTCTGATGATGATGTCAACCAGGAACTTTATATGGTTAAACTTTACCACCAGAGTGTGTCTGTGTGTCATACATGAAACATGGCTTCAAAAAGCCTGGGCATGCCTGGTCTAGTGCCTTGTTCAAAGGACTTAACTGAAATTAAGTCACCCTAAACGGAACATACCACCAAGAATGTAAGAAACTCCAAGAATACAGCTGCTCTTATTCATTAGGGGGCTGAAAAGGTCTTATGAGTCTCCTAATTTCTTAAATGACAGGAGCACAAACATTACAGACCATCTAATTGAGCCTTTTCATTGCACAGAAGAGGATAGTCAGATCCAGAAAAACGAAGAGAAGTTCCGATCTGGCTTGCTGATGCCTCGTCCGGGATTCCCCCTATATTTGCACACGGAGCGCCCTCCCGCTCATCTCTTCCCGCCCCAGGGGCTCTACTTCTCCGCGGTGCCTGGGTACCCAGGCTGGGCCGGCTTTCTGCGCATGTGCAGGGCCCACATCCCACACGGGAAATGCCGAGACTGCAGACCGCTCCACGCGTTCCTGATACACCAAGCCTGCCTTTAATCCCCTGACCCGAGCTTGCCTGCCAAACTCAAACAACAACAGCAAAAGACAACACAGAGGCCCAGGGTTTGACCAAAGGGAGAGTCAGAATTTCCCTGCAGTTACCATGGCTCTGTTTACACATTCTAGAGACGGGAGGGTTTTGCAATCTTCAGAAGAGAAGGGAATCTTTGATGTGTTTTTTTCATTTGGCCAAAAATTGATGGAGTAAAATCATAGTCCCCAGCAATTCCACTAACAGAATTGGCAGCACCTGAGGTGAATTTCTACCTCTAATCAAGTATGAGGGCTTTGGCGGAAGTCCCCCTCAAACTGCCCTTTAAGGATGTCGCAGGGAGGGGAAAAACCACCAGTATGATAAATGGAGGACAGACTGGATGAGCTGAATTGCTTTGTGTTAGCAAAGCCGTAGGAATCAGGGGTTTGTGGGTGGTTAGCAGAAGAGTGGAACTGAGCTCCAGAAAACTACCAGCCCCTGCCCTGCCCCCACCCCCACCCCCCGAGACGGCCAGGAGAACCGTCCAGGAGTGGAATGAAGGGGCTTTTTAACAGTCTGTCGGAAGTTGTTAATTGGCTGCACTGTGCTGTAACCCACTCATACTTTTAAACCTTCAGTAACACTCCCTATGCAGACGGCTTTGTGCCCGTGGTGCCTTTGGGGGATGGAGGGATCTGGTTTGTCAGATGGTATCTATCTCCTTCTGAGAGGAGATAACACAGAAGCAGCCAGAAATGGAGTCAGTGGTGCCTGGAGAAACCTCAGAGATTAGGGAGGGATGCTGGTTTCCCATCAGGGGAGGTTGTGTTTAAATTTTAAAGGATGTGGTGGCCCCAGACATCCAGTTGTCTGATGTTTGGGTAACACAAGTGGCAGCACGTGATCCAGACAGGGAGGCCCATTCTGACCTGCTTGTCCTCAGGCAGACCTGCTCTAGGAGGAAAAAAGCTATAAAATATGAAGTCTGATGCACACGTTTGGTTGGCCCGTAACTGGATTAGTCCTGTGCTGCTGTCACACACTGAAACTTTCCATCTTTCTAATCATGCCAGGCTTTTGTATAGCCCCATGCTTCAACATTCACAGCTCCATAAGCTCGGGACAAACTTCTCCCACTTCTTCTGCCTGCCTTTTAAGCTATTGCTCGAATTTAACCTATTCTGTGAAGAACTCCCTGATTCCCCAGAGGATTCAATGCTCCCTTCTTGTATGTGCCATGGTTCCTTGTATTGACCTTCACTCACTCAACAGATATTTAACAGTTAGTTAGTTATTAAGCAAACCAGCAAGGAGAAGGGGTGAGATCACTGATCCTGGGGTTGCCTCACTCCTCCTTATAGGCCATGATGTGAATAGCGCCCCCTGGAGCTGTGATGTGGTGGCCCTCTGAGACTCAGTCTACAAGTTCTTTAACATTCCTGCTTCTCTGACATCCATTTGGCAGGAGAGACAGATGGCTAGTTTGACCCAAATAGGCTCTCAATCTCCAATTCACTATGGGTACCAGTGGGAACTACCTATGGAAAGGAGAACATAACTGAAACGGAATGGAGCCCAAGGAAACAGTTTTAAATCAGACTTTGAATTCATTAAAAAGGTCACTGAACTGTAACACATCTTAAACCCTTAGGATAAACCCTATGTAGCCCCAAACAATGTATTTGTCCGTTCCTTCCTTCACTCGCTCAAGCAACTGTAGTTGTGCCCCACTGCACAGTGTTCTAGTTTGAGAAAAACAGGGAGAATGCAGCTGTCAACAAGATCGTTTACATTTACAGAGGGGTAAGTTTTGTGAGGGTGACGACATGAAACAAAGGATTAAGGCTACAGAAACTCCCAGGCCCAAGAGGCTCTGGAGGGGAGGGCAGACCTCAAGTAGATCTGGCTGTACTGTCTCATCTGAAGTCTTTGGGGATAAGCCAGAGAGGTCACCTTCACTGTCAGTCAGCCTTGGAGATGAATTCCTAGGAGTGAACTGGCGAGTCCGAAAAATTCATCAACACTTCTGTTTGTAAATACCAGAAAATTCCAACTGACTTAACTATATGTTTTGGTACCATCATATCTGTTCACACACACACAGTGATTAACACAGTGACTGTCTTGTGTTCTTCAATAAAGAATTGTGTGTATATTTTTTAAAGCAATGTTCCATTTTATTTATTTCATTTTATTTTTTAAATACTTATCCTTACTATGTGTACCTATATGGTGTTTTACATTTTATCTATTTCATTTTTTAATTTATTATTTATTTATTTATTTATTTATTTTTGTGGTATGCGGGCCTCTCACTGCTGTGGCCTCTCCCATTGCGGAGCACAGGCTCCGGACGCGCACGCCCAGCAGCCATGGCTCACGGGCCCAGCCGCTCCGCAGCATGTGGGATCTTCCCGGGCCGGGACACGAACCCGTGTCCCCTGCATCAGCAGGCGGACTCTCAACCACTGCGCCACCAGAGAAGCCCCAGTACTTATTGTTAATTGGATGCCCACCCAGTGTCATTTCCTTCAGTACACAACCCTCTCTCTCTCAAACGGTCAGAAAATCCATGGAAGGTGAGGACGTTTAGAACTAAATCAGCAGATGAAGTACTGCATTATTGATTCTCCCATAAACTGCCAATTGTTTGGAATAACTAGAGACTTAGTGAGGAATCCTCACTCGATTGCCAATTAGAGAAGACCCTTAACCCAGGAAATGCCCTTCTTGGTTGTGAAAATTGAGCTTCCTTGTTTTTGGGGAGAGCTTGAAATTTCAAGTAATTTTTCCTTGTCCTGTCTTTATGTACAGAAACATTACTGTTGGTTGCACGAAATCTCAAAAAGTCATGCCTTTTCATATTACGCATTTTGATATTCCCTAATAAAGAGGAGACCACTGAGAGCTCATTATAAAGTTGTGTCCATTGTCTAAGTTTATTCATTTTTTAGTAGATTTACCTCCCTTAGGATATGATGCTTACAGAGCTGATGAAAGTTTGGATAATTGATGCTTGTTCATATACATGGCAGAGATTATTTAACCTCATTTGGCTAATGATTGAATGTTAGATACTGTATTAAGCTCTTTGGGGAATATGTCAAAGATTAATTAGATATAGATCCTGACCTTCAAGTATAGCTAATGCTCTTAAACTTTGATGCAGAAGGAAAAGTTTAATAAATAAATACCCTGGGAATGTGCAGAAGGTAGAAATTAGCTCTGGTGGAAGGAATTACAGCCTAGGAGCTGTGCTGGAAAGGCTGGTGGGATTTGAACACACAGGGAGGTGCAGTGGAGAAGGTTGTCTAGATTCAGGCTATGATTTTTAGGGCCTTGTATAAAATACTTTTATGGGCTGAGTTATGTCATCGTTTCTGTGGGATTTCTTTATTTTTTATTTTTTTCTGCCAAAACACATTAGGAAGGAGATTAAGCCTGCTTAATTCACAGGGCCAAGGAACGATCAGGGCCAGCACGCATGCCCAGGTAATCAGCACAGCCTGCAGCCCGCCCCGGCCAGCCCGGAAACTCCTATAGGTCTAACAGAACCTTGTAGGTCTCCAGTGTCCCCAGGTTGTCCTTCTGTTTCAGAAATCAGGTCTGCCTTCTTGAGGTGAAAGTGTGACTTCCGTAAGAATAGTGGATGAAACTGGAAAAATTCAACTACCTCTTTTCTCTTGCTTTTAGCTATTCTTTCTTGGTGGTTTTCTGGCTTGGGCTTTTTTTTTTCCTCCAAAATTGTATCGTTGGCTATCAGACTTCATTCTACAAATACTTATTGAGCTTGTTTTGTGTGTGGAGTCCTAGGCTAGATGCTGGGGCCTGGGGTCAACCACACCCCACAGTCTTGGACCTAAGTCTCCTGGCGTATTTTGGCCATGGTGGCTACCACATCACATCACCTTCCAAAGGCAAATGCAGAGCCAGCAACAGAAAAGGGCAATAACTCCGCTAATTGAACATAATGAGTGAAGGGAACATTCTTCACCTCAGGGCAAACAGAGCAACCTCAGCGAGAGCTTCTTGCCCTATTTTTCTCTGGGAGTATAAGACACAGCTGCACACAACAGAACCACAGCCAAGCTGGAACCCGGGGAACTAGCCACGGTGCTTTCTCTTGAAGGATTAAGAAAAGGCTTTTGTGGATGTCAGGAGAGTTTTTTTTTCCTCCCTCCTCTGTGCACAGAAATGTAATTTCCTCCTCTGATTTCTGGGCAGAAAGTTAGCATTCCAACAAGATGCGCTTTAATTGATTGCAGTTATTAAATCCCTTAGCTTACAAGCTTAGAATTCAGGATATAAGAGCCACATGGAATTTTAAATGTAATCCTTATTATTATTTTTTTTTCTGTATGTAGGCAACTTGACAAAGGCATTGGGAAGACGAGTGGTGAGGGGGTGTTGCTCGCCTTGCAACAACAGACCTTACGGATTAAGGACAATGAACTTGAAACCTCACCAATATATCTTCTGATCCCACTAAGTTTGCAGACCTGGACTCTGGCTTCTAAATTGGTTAGTGTTGCATTGAGGGAGGCCAGCTAACCCAGGAGTAATCGGAGGATCAGGAAAAGCACTGGGCAGGCACTGCTGCCCAGGGATTCTCCTTCTCACCATTAGCCTTTAACGCCTCCAGGCCACACATGCACCAGACCTGCTTGTTGGACAACTTACGGTGGCATTTAAGTCATTTTTCTTCCTTTAAATGATGAGGGTCTAATGTCCTATGCAAGGCTGGCATACTAGCATATCCCCCTCCACTGTATTTTCTTTACTGCCTGGCAAACTTCAGCACCATCTGTTTCTAGAACCGCTGATTGTTTGGACGATGTGGCAAATTCACTCTGATCTACGCATATAAAGCATAAGTCTCTGCAGGGAGAAGAGATCCATCAGGTGTCTGTATTACAGGAAAAATCAGTACCTTGGGGCTCCAAATAATTGTACGTATAAAACTACTTATGTTTGCATTTCAAATTTTTCTTGCAAGGAGAAAACCTTCCAAAAACTATTCTGCCTCGGGCTGCCAGTTCACTTCAGTTCCTGTTCATCCTTGGTTAGGAAAGAGCCAGAGACCTACCTCCCTCTTTGCTGCTTTGCACTCAGTGGGAGTCTGGGCTTGACTTAGCTCTGCTTTGCAGAGGCCTGAGTCTCGGGCTGCCCAGTGAGCTCTCTGCCCCACTCCACCATCCTGTCCACCTGGTCACTCACCTCACTTTCCTCAGCAGGGGGTGGAGGGAGCTCCTTGATAATCTGAAAAGAAAAAAAAAGAACAAGTCAGTAGAAATCTCCAGCCACCTGCTTTCCAAGAGCCCTTGCTCTCAAGAGGTACCTGGTGGTGCGGCCATAATTACCATAGTAATGGGCCCAAGCAAGGCAGGTGTCTTTCTGGGCAGAATAGCTCAGTTAGTTAGAGCATGACCCAGGCAGAGAGTTCCACACTCAATTGTGTCTGCTGTAGTTTTTTTTTTTTTTTGCGGTACGCGGGCCTCTCACTGCTGTGGCCTCTCCCATTGCGGAGCACAGGCTCCGGACGTGCAGGCTCAGCGGCCATGGCTCACGGGCCCAGCCGCTCCACGGCATGTGGGATCTTCCTGGACCGGGGCACGAACCCGTGTCCCCTGCATCGGCAGGCGGACTCTCAACCACTGTGCCACCAGGGAAGCCCCTCTGCTGTAGTTTTGTATAGAGAAAAAAACGTTCCACGGGTAAAAGTTTCATCTTTTACCCCAGGGAGCTATCCTGCAAATTTATTCACTCATTTCTTCATCTGGTCATTCCTGCATCAAATCATTCACCCACCCACCCAAACAGCTGCACATTTAACAAAGAATGGTCCAGAACAGAAGTTAAGATAGTGCTACAGAGATAAGTCAGGTATGGACCACACTCAAACTGTTGGCAATCCCATTAACTGTCACTGGCCCCAGGTGGTACCCATGGAGGGAGGATGTGACGGTCAGGCTGACGGATTCCCAACAAAGGGCAGCAAAGAAGGGGTAACTGGGGATTCCTTTCAGGGCCCTGAAATTTAAGAGGCACAAAGATTTACATAACAATATTCTAAGACTGGACTCTGCAAATACCCCATCATCAGGGTTAAAGAGAGACCTGTGGTCACTCTGGGAAGGCAAGCAATTGTGAGCCCCTTCTAGCCAATGAGAGGATGGGTGACATACGGAGAAGCATGGGAAGGACAAAAGAAGGGTGGCGGTAAGTAGCCTGTCCCCACTTTTGTCTCCACCTTGCACACCCCATTCATAAAAGGGAAGCTTTTGTACCCTTGCAGTTAATTTGATTTAGAGTCTTTTCCAAGGCAATTTGGCCGTTATCCACTCTGACTGCACCATGTCTCCCTCCTCTCATACCCCAAGCTTATTATCAGAATGTTGGGTCCCCTACCTGCAGTCTTTTTCCTTAGAAAATTCTGGTAAATACAAAAGTCATTAAATATCTTTTGATGTCTTAGCGTCAGGGCTGACCTGGACCACTTTATGGATGGATGCTTGAGCACTGTCCATGGGACCAGTTCCTTAATGTAGTGGGAGGGCTCTCCCGGCTGCAGGGCAGGCCGCCTACTAGGCAGCTCTTCCTCACTTCTGCCCCCTACTAAGTCCATATCACCTTTGATTTGATGATTATTCTGGGACCTCATTTGGGCTCTGATCCCCACTGCTGTCACCCATGCCATCACTATCTGTAATGTCATCTCTGTATGTTAAGACAGGCTACTGACTTGAGGCTCTACTAACATCAGCCAGGGGACTGAGCCTCCAGTCACCTAAAAGGATAGGACTCAATTAATTAAGAGGCAGAGGCTATCATTTCAATTTATTTATGAATTTTATAAATAAATATTTTTTGGCTGCACCGTGCGTCATGGAGGGTCTCAGTTCCCCGGCCAGGGATCGAACTCGCAACCCCTGCACTAGAAGCGCAGAGTCTTAACCCCTGGACCGCCAGGGAAGCCCCGAGGCTATCATTTCAAACTCTCATTTCATCTGCCTCCACTTCCTGGCCATCGTGGGAAACCTGCTGAAGGTCTTTGGAAAGCATGAAGCCATGATTTTGCTCACCCACTCAACACTGGCTCCAAATTCCTTAAAAACAGTCTCTGAGGAGGGTCATTACTGCCCAGTGCTGATTTCCCATCATCCCAGAGGCAGTGATGATTTTCAAACAGGAAATGCCTGGAGACTGGAGGGAGGGGTGAGGAGCTGGGGACAGCGATCTGGAATGCATCTCTTCTCTCAGGGCGGGATTAAGGAAGGGAGCGAGAGGAGAGCAGGATACTTAGGAACACAGACAGATGTTGACAAGATTGCTGTAGGCAGTGTATTTGCTAAGTACCCTGGGTGTACAGAGACTTGGTGCGGAGCAGCTGGGGTTTTGTCTTCACAGTGCAACCGGCTTCCCCCCTTGCTGCATGGAAGCACTGTGTAGTTGTCAAATGTGAACCCCAGACCTGCCTTTTTTTGACTGTGACGATCCGACAAGTCCCTGAACCTCCTTGAGCTCCACTTCATCTCTTAAATGGGAGCAATAACACTAACCTTGCAGGCACTGAGTCACGATGAGCAATGATGTTTGCAAAACATCTGGAACAGAGCGGGTGCTCAATAGATGGTGAATACTATTACTATTCCCCTTTCCCTTTCTTGTAGTCACTGTCTTTTGCTTTTATTAAATCTTTAACAAAGGTTTCACTTAACTTGCCCTCCCTCCACATATACCAAATGAAAATCCAGTATATACTATGTATGGTGGTTTCCAGATGGTGCGGCCTAGAAGCCAGAGCTTCATAAAAAGGGTGAGACAGGAGGCTGGCGCTCAGATGGTGGCCAGAGGGCCTGACAGTGGCCAGGGTCTTCAGGGGGGGTCAGTAGGAGTCTGCTTCACCACATACGTGTAAGCACATGACACCAGCCAGGAAGTGCTGACATCAGCCAGGCAGCCACCACTCAGACCAACCCGTCTGTGGGTTGATGGCCAACGTGTCTTATCGGGTATTTATCGAATTCTGCATCCAACAGTGTCCCAAGGGGAACCCAAAAGGCAAAGCAAAACACATGATTTATTAAGTATTAATCAAAGGCGGACTAATTCATCATCTAGATGCCAGGCTGACATACTTGTAAACTGGGCACCTGAGCTTCTGGAAAAATGCCACCATGTTCAGGTAGACGAAATTTAGGCACTTCCAATCTGGCCTTATCGGACGGGTGTCTGGCTCTATTCAGCGGGAATGAGGAAGAAGTCTTCCTATTGCTTCCAGTCCCTGCCCCCTCCTTCCCAGTCTGCTCCTGGGGGCAGGTGCAACTTGCCCAGGGAGTGGCAGGAGAGCGTCTCAAAGTGCGATCTGGGCAGGCTGGATGGGCTGTCTGTGAGTGAGCCAAACTCTCACGCCAAGACCAGTGCCTGGGCCACCCAATGGAGTGCTCTGAGCACAGGGACAGTCAGCCCTCCCCACTGCCCCCGCCGCCCCGCCAGGGCCCGAGCCCAGGTGGCCTGGAGGAGCAATTGGGCAACAACTTGCATTGGTCTTGAGCCTACAGCACCACTGCAGCCTCACAGGAGAAAATGCAAATTGCCTCAGCCCCCAAAAGGCCTGCATGACGTGCAGGCGTGGCCCCCCACCTCTCCACTTCACCCCCCTCCACCTCTCTCCCCTTCACTTTCTGCACTTCAGCCTCCTGTCACCTTCCTGTCCCTTCCACACACCCTGCTGCTTTACACTTGTAGCGTCTTCTGCCTAATTGCTTGCCAACCTCCCTGCTTTGTCTGCACACCTGCATGTACCCCAGTTAACACGTATTCATCGGCTAGATCACCTCCCCTGAGAAGTCGCCCAGGACCTCACAGAACAAGCAAGGTCCCCTCTATGGGGTCTCACATAACCCAGTGTTTTCTGTAGCATTTTTGAATGTAATTAAAAGTTAATTGCATAATTCTTGGCTTCCAACTAGTGTGATTAGACGGTCTTTATTGCCAACAAGGATGCAAGCTAGAAGCAACTGAACACTACAAAGCTTAGGTTGGATTTGAGCTACTTCCCTTCTTAGAAGGTTCTGGGAGCTTCCTCTTGGTTGTGGGTGGACTTGTCAGCTCCTTCCTCATTAGGAGGGACAAACAGAAGATGGATAAGGTTGAAGAGACCCTTAATGAAATGTTTAAGAGGAAAATCCCTCAACAAACATATTTGTAAGCATAACATGGCAGAACTGAATGGCAGTACCACGGATAACTCTGGGGACATTTTTTCATATTTCTCCTCCAGAGGCCAACATCACATCTCTACTTACTATCATTTTCAGGTTGGATATTTGGGATGAGTAGAAAGTGACCAGATGCCTTCTTGGGATAGCTGCCCTAGAGTCCCTTCTGCATTAATGGTTGGACTGGTGAAGTGAAAGCGCATAAGAAAAATGAGATGGGATAGAGAGCTTCTGAATTCTATTAGTGTTTCTTTGCTACCTGAGAATGTCTTGAAACTCTGTTGTGAATTGGGAGATGTGCCTCTTCTCCCTTATCAGTGACTTTAACTCTGATTTAGTCCGTGTTTGTTTAGGTAGATGTAGAGGTGGCCAGATTTGACAGAATCTGTTGTACGGGTCAAGGAAAGAAAGCTTGAAAAGACCAGGTGGAATCTTATTAAATTGAAATCTTACTGGCAACTTCTCACTGAGTCGAAACAAATTCAGGTTTTTAGGTACACCTCTTAGTTTGGCTGTTGGAAATGAAATGATAGAAAATGTGGAGATATAGTTAGCATGGGATGATTACAGTAGAAAGATCACATATGCCCAGGTCGTTTTTGACATCTGGGAACTTTACTGTGTTTTATGTCAAGTTCAACTGTTTAGGTCTCTGTAAATCTCTCTCTTAAAATTTATTTTATAAAATGTTAAGGTGAAATAAAGCACCTGGTAAGTTTATTTTGCTTGTTTTTTTCCCCTCCAGAAGTGTTCAAGATTTGCTCCTAATTTATGTTGGATCCTTGCACTTTGTTGCCCTTACATCTCTACTGCTATAGTACTGTGTAATGGAATGCAGAATGCAATCTACCTGTTTTTTTTTTTTGTGGTACACAGGCCCCTCACTGTTGTGGCCTCTCCCTTTGTGGAGCACAGGCTCCGGATGCGCAGGCTCAGCGGCCATGGCTCACGTGCCCAGCTGCTCCGCGGCATGTGGGATCTTCCCAGACCGGGGCACAAACCCGTGTCCCCTGCATCGGCAGGTGGACTCTCAACCACTGCGCCACCAGGGAAGCCCTCTACCTGGTTTTTGACACCGGCCCCTCTTCCTCCTCTCAGGGTAGCCACACTGGCTCATTCCATTTAATAGAGTGAGTGTGGTCGGTGTGGTGCACAAGGAGCAGGGGGATGCCAGGCTTGGCTATTCCCCCATGGGCCCTGCTATGGCTCCACCATCACAACATTCCGTTTCTCCTGCTTATCTTTCCTGTCTCTTCTCTCTGATGGCGGTTGGCTGTAGGCTAAGCTGTATGAGCTCATGTTAGACAGATGCTCATCTTATGGCATGAGAAGAGGACTTCTTTTTGGGTCCCCTTTCTTCTTAGATTGTCTTCAGTGTCTCAGTGTCCTTCTTGCTTGAACTGGATGAGGAGCATCTCCTGCAACCTCCTTTATACCGAAGGTGTGGTTCTCTTGTTGCAAAGGAGACACTTCCATGACACACAGCCAGTTCTGCTGTCCAGACAAAGTCCATGAGAATGGCTTAAGATAACTACTCTATTAACAAAATTAAGCATTTGTCCTCTAGTTTGAATTAGGTGAATAGCTCTAAACATTACTGAGTACCAGAGTAGCCTGCAAGGCTTCTTAAAACACAGACTTCTGGGCTGCATCCCTGAGTTTATTATCAGTAGGTCTGGAGTGGGATCTTTGCATTTCTAACAAGTTCCCAAATGATGCTTATACTGCTGGTCTGTGGACCACACTTTGAGAACTATGAAGTAGCCTGTTTTTAACAATGCTACACCTCAAGTGGATATATGGGGGTATGTTTTGCTTCAAGTCAGACATTCCTATGACTGTTCTGTTGAGAGCTGCCTATGGCTGGTTAGAAAATGTTTGAGTCTAAACGTTATTGTGTCCCTGCTCTATTGTCAGGGACTGTGGGGTCTTCGTTTCTTACGTGTCCCACCTAGGGGAAGACAGAGTACTATCTCTGGAGGAAACTCTCTTGCTTCCTCTGAAGAGCATTCGTGCTCATCTGTGTGCAGAGCTGGCATGGCCTGCATTCTTGGATCCAGCCCTGAAGCAATCCCAGGCAGATGATTGCCTGGGCGTTAGGGACACGGTTCTTATCTTTCACTGCACCATTGGCAATGAACTGACTGCACTGTATTGGCATCTCTTTCTTCTGCAAGAAGAACTGGACTCTAAGCTTCTAGAAGACATGGGCATACTTGGCTCAGTTTTAATCTCCCGACACATAGTCCGTGCTTGCTGCTTAGTCACTATTTCTGGAATGAATGAGTATGCATTATAAAGGAAAAGGTAAAGAAAGCATTTCTGATTATTCTAAACTCTTTGCCTGTCAAATAAGCCCTTTAGTGATACAAGATGCAACTCTGGTTTCTCAACTCTCCATATAAATGTTTCTTTAGTAATTAATATGCTAACAGTTCCAACTGCCATGAGTGGATTGTGACACATGTATGCACCATAAGGATCTCATTAGAGTTATGGGTTGGACTCATGGTTAGTTATGGTACTTTATTGACACCATCTATATCCCATTTTATCCCCTAACCCCAGCCTCCAAGTAAATTCCCTTGCCTTGTGGTTCACGAATCAGCTTTGTGTTCCAAATTAAATTTCCAAGAAGGCTTCCTGAAAATTTGAAAACGACATGTACAGTTTCTTTTGTTACAATATAGGTATGTAATATGTGAATTTATTCATATGTGGTAAGGACACTGAGCAATAAAATCAATAAACTATGAAATCGTATTAGCTCAAAGTATGATTTTTCATGAAGTAAAGGAGAAGGTACTACACAGGCAGACTTTGCTTTCTTGTGCGCTGAAGATATTTTGTTTTTTTACAAATTGAAGCTTTGTGGCAACACTGTGTTGAGCAAGTATTTTGGTGCCATTTTTCCAACAGCATTTGCTCACTTCATGTCTATGTGTCACATTTAGGTAATTCTCTCAATAGTTCAAAATTTTTCATTATTATTATGTTTGCTATGGTGATCTGCAATCAGTGATCTTTGATGTTACTATTATAAAAAGATTATGAGTAAATAAATAAGGAAACAGAAGCTTTAAATGGCACAATAGACCAGATAGATTTAATTGATATTTATAGGACATTCCAACCAAAAACAGCAGATTGCACTTTCTTCTCAAGTGCGCATGGAACATTCTCCAGGATAGATCACACTTTGGGTCACAAATCAAGCCTCAGTAAATTTAAGAAAATTGAAATCATATCAAGCATCTTTTCTGACCACAACACTATGAGATTAGAAATGATTAACAGGGAAAAAAACGTAAAAAACACAAACACATGGAGGCTAAACAATACATTACTAAATAACCAAGAGATCACTGAAGAAATCAAAAAATACCTAGAGACAGATGACAATGAAAACATGATGATCCAAAACTTATGGGAGGCAGCAAAAGCAGTTCTAAGAGGGAATTCTATAGCTATACAAGCCTACCTCAAGAAATAAGAAAAACCTCAAATAAACAATCTAAACTTACACCTAAAGGAACTAGAGAAAGAAGAACAAACAAAACCCAAAGTTAGCAGAAGGAAAGAAATCATAAAGACCAGAGAAAAAATAAATGAAATAGAAACAATAACAAAGATCAATAAAACTAAAAGATGGTTCTTTGAGAAGATAAACAAAACTGATAAACCATTAGCCAGACTCAACAAGAAAAAGAGGGAGAGGACTCAAATCAATAAAAATAGAAATGAAAAAGGAGAAGTTACAACAGATATCGCAGAAATACAAAGCATCCTAAGAGACTACTACAAGCAACTCTATGCCAATAAAATGGACAACCTGGAAGAAATGGACAAATTCTTAGAAATGCACAACCTGCCAAGACTGAATCAGGAAGAAATAGAAAACATGAACAGACCAATCACAAGCACTGAAATTGAAACTGTGATTAAAAACTTTCCAACAAACAAAAGCCCAGGAGCAGATGGCTGCACAGGCGAATTCTATCAAACATTTAGAGAAGAGCTAACACCCATTCTTCTCAAACTCTTCCAAAAATTTGTGGAGGAGGGAACACTCCCAAACTCATTCTGTGAGGCCACCATCACCCTGCTACCAAAACCAGACAAAGATACTAAAAAAAAAGAAAATTACAGACCAATATCACTGATGAACGTAGATGCGAAACTCCTCAGCAGGCCTTCCCTGGTGGTGCAGTGGTTGAGAGTCCGCCTGCCGATGCAGGGGACACGGGTCTGTGCCCCAGTCCGGGAAGATCCCACATGCCGTGGAGTGGCTAGGCCCATGAGCCATGGCCGCTGAACCTGCGCATCCGGAGCCTGTGCTCCGCAGTGGGAGAGGCCACAACAGTGAGAGGCCCGCGTACCACACACACACACAAAAAATCCTCAACAAAATACTAGCAAACAGGATCCAACAACACATTAAAAGGATCGTACACCATGATCAAGTGGGATTTATCCCAGGGATGCAAGGATTCTTCAATATATGCAAATCAATCCATGTGATACACCATATTAAGAAATTGAAGAATAAAAACCATATGATCATCTCAATAGATGCAGAAAAAGCTTTGACAAAATTCAACACCCATTTATGATAAAGGCTCTCCAGAAAGTGGGCATAGAGGGAACCTACCTCAACATAATAAAGGCCATATACGACAAACCCATAGCAAACATCACTCTCAATGGTGAAAAACTGAAAGCATTTCCTCTAAGATCAGGAACAAGACAAGGATGGGCACTCTCACCACTATTATTCAACATAGTTTTGGAAGTCCTAGCCATGGCAATCAGAGAAGAAAAAGAAATAAAAGGAATACAAATTGGAAAAGAAGAAGTAAAACTGTCACTGTTTGCAGATGACATGATACTATACATAGAGAATACGCAAGATGCCACCAGAAAACTGCTAGAGCTAATCAATGAATTTGGTAAAGTTGCAGGATACAAAATTAATGCACAGAAATCTCTTGCATTCCTATACACTAATGATGAAAAATCTGAAAGAGAAATTAA
>NW_020837984.1:13861086-13885551 GCF_003676395.1 Aethalodelphis obliquidens | reverse complement strand
GGAACACTCCCAAACTCATTCTGTGAGGCCACCATCACCCTGCTACCAAAACCAGACAAAGATACTAAAAAAAAAGAAAATTACAGACCAATATCACTGATGAACGTAGATGCGAAACTCCTCAGCAGGCCTTCCCTGGTGGTGCAGTGGTTGAGAGTCCGCCTGCCGATGCAGGGGACACGGGTCTGTGCCCCAGTCCGGGAAGATCCCACATGCCGTGGAGTGGCTAGGCCCATGAGCCATGGCCGCTGAACCTGCGCATCCGGAGCCTGTGCTCCGCAGTGGGAGAGGCCACAACAGTGAGAGGCCCGCGTACCACACACACACACAAAAAATCCTCAACAAAATACTAGCAAACAGGATCCAACAACACATTAAAAGGATCGTACACCATGATCAAGTGGGATTTATCCCAGGGATGCAAGGATTCTTCAATATATGCAAATCAATCCATGTGATACACCATATTAAGAAATTGAAGAATAAAAACCATATGATCATCTCAATAGATGCAGAAAAAGCTTTGACAAAATTCAACACCCATTTATGATAAAGGCTCTCCAGAAAGTGGGCATAGAGGGAACCTACCTCAACATAATAAAGGCCATATACGACAAACCCATAGCAAACATCACTCTCAATGGTGAAAAACTGAAAGCATTTCCTCTAAGATCAGGAACAAGACAAGGATGGGCACTCTCACCACTATTATTCAACATAGTTTTGGAAGTCCTAGCCATGGCAATCAGAGAAGAAAAAGAAATAAAAGGAATACAAATTGGAAAAGAAGAAGTAAAACTGTCACTGTTTGCAGATGACATGATACTATACATAGAGAATACGCAAGATGCCACCAGAAAACTGCTAGAGCTAATCAATGAATTTGGTAAAGTTGCAGGATACAAAATTAATGCACAGAAATCTCTTGCATTCCTATACACTAATGATGAAAAATCTGAAAGAGAAATTAAGGAAACACTCCCATTTACCACTGCAACAAAAAGAATAAAATACCTAGGAATAAACCTACCTAGGAAGACAAAAGACCTATATGCAGAAAACTATAAGACACTGATGAAAGAAATTAAAGATGATACAAATAGATGGAGAGATATACCATGTTCTTGGATTGGAAGAATCAATATTGTGAAAATGACTATACTACCCAAAGCAATCTACAGATTCAATGCAATCCTTATCAAATTACCAATGGCATTTTTTACAGAACTAGAACAAAAAATCTTAAAATTTGTATGGAGACACAAAAGACCCTGAATAGCCAAAGCAGTATTGAGGGAAAGAAATGGAGCTGGAGGAATCAGACTCCCTGACTTCAGACTATACTACAAACCTACAGTAATCAAGACAATATGATACTGGCACAAAAACAGAAACATAGATCAATGGAACAAGATAGAAAGCCCAGAGATAAACCCATGCACCTATGGCCAACTAGTTTACGACAAAGGAGGCAAGGATATACAATGGAGAAAAGACAGTCTCTTCAATAAGTGATGCTGGGAAAACTGGACAGCTACATGAAAAAGAATGAAATTAGAACACTCCCTAACACCATACACAAAAATAAACTCAAAATGGACTAGAGATCTAAATGTAAGACCGGACACGGTAAAACTCTTAGAGGAAAACATAGAACACTCTTTCACGTAGATCACAGCAAGATGTTTTTTGATCCACCTCCTAGAGTAATGCAAATAAAAACAAAAATAAACGAATGGGACCAAATGAAACTTCAAAGCTTTTGCACAGCAAAGGAAACCATAAACAAGACAAAAAGACAACCCGCAGAATGGGAGAAAATATTTGCAAACGAATCAATGCACAAAGGATTAATCTCCAAAAAATATAAACAGCTCATGCAGCTCAATATTAAAGAAACAAACAACCCAGTCCAAAAATGGGCAGAAGACCTAAATAGACATTTCTCCAAAGGAGACATACAGGTGGCCAAGGAGCACATGAAAAGCTGCTCAACATCACTAATTATTAGAGAAATGCAAATCGAAATTACAATGAGGTATCACCTCACACCAGTTAGAATGGGCATCATCAGAAAATCTACAAACAACGAATGCTGGAGAGGGTGTGGAGAAAAGGGAACCCTCTTGCACTGTTGTTGGGAATGTACATTGATACAGCCACTATGGAGAACAGTATGGAGGTTCCTTAAAAAACTAAAAATAGAATTACCATGTGATCCAGCAATCCCACTACTGGGCATATACCCAGAGAAAACCATAATTCAAAAAGACACATGCACCCCAGTGTTCATTGCAGCACTATTTACAATAGCCAGGTCATGCAAGCAACCTAAATGCCCATCGACAGATGAATAGATAAAGAAGATGTGGTACATATATACAATGGAATATTATTCAGCCATAAAAAGGAATGGAATTGGGTCATTTGTTGAGACGTGGATGGATCTAGAGACTGTCATACAGAGTGAAGTATGTTAGAAAGAGAAAAACAAATAGCGTATATTAATGCATATACGTGGAACCGAGAAAAACGGTACAGATGAACCAATTTGCAGGGCAAAAATTGAGACACAGATGTAGAGAACAAATGTATGGACACCAAGGGGGGAAAGTGGTGGGGTGGTGGTGGTGGTAGTGTGATGAATTAGGCGATTGGGATTGACATATATACACTGATGTGTATAAAACTGATGACTAATAAGAACCTGCTCTATAAAAAAATAAATAAAATAAAATTCAAAAATTAAAAAAAAAGATTATGACTCACTGAAGGTGCAGGTGATTAGCATATTTTAGCAATAAACTATTTTTAAAATTAAGGTATGTAAATTTTTTTTAGGCATAATGCTATTGCATACTCAATAGACTACGTAACCTTAATATGCACTGGGAAACCGAAAAAATTCATGTGACTTGCTTTACTGTGGTGGTCTGGAATGGAACCTGCAATACTTCTGAAGTATGCCTGTATGTGTTTTAGATTTTTTGGGTTGTGGCAAAGTTCACATAACATAACATTAACCATTTAAAAGTGTGAGCTGGCTGATTATATTGGGTGCCACCAAGTACTATCAGGTGAATGTGAAGATGCTGCTCAGCTGTCAGGAGTGACCTGGAAGAATCACACAAAACTCACACACACCTCATCTGTTTTCTTAGTTCTGTTTACCCTTGTGCAGTGCAATTAAATCAATATATCGCACTTGTGAGCCTGTGTACCTTTCTTCATGAAAGCATTTAAAGCATCCTCAACACGAGTGTATGTCCTGGTTATAAGAATCCAAGGATTCAGGGAAGGAGGAAAGCCTTAAGCTTGTGCATGAGATGCTCATGAAGAGATGAGATTCATGGGACACCCTGAGAGCAAAGGGAGTAAAGGAACCCACGTTGAGCTTCACCGGAGACCACACTGAGGAACCCAAAGAAAGGAGAATGGAAGGCATGGGGCCCTTCATCTGCTTTAAAGGGGATTAGAAACATGTGTCATGGATTGAAGAAAAGGCTATCATGCTGAGAGCAGCAGAATAACACTTTTGTGGCATTTGGTCTTATTTGGAACCACACAAACAGCTTTTTTGTTGTTGTTGTTATGAAAAGAGGACCCTGGCAAGACAACAAAAGCTGCATTTCTATTTTAAGCCAGCACAGAAGGGGTAAGAAGACAATGAGTCACAGTCATCCACCTCTGTTGTTGTGACACTTCATCCTAAGAATGTCCTTCCTTCTGTCCCGTTAACTCAAAGGCATGGGGCTACATCATACTCAAACTCATCACAAAACTTCATGTGTTTATTTTTTAAAAATTGAGACATAGTGCTATTTATACTGTAGCATTACTTCAAGAATTGAAGATGCTTAAAATAGTGGAAAATTTCAGTTTCTTATTAATTTTTAAAAGTGTATTATTTTATAACGTTGCACAGTTTTGAATGTTCTGTTCTGAATCTATATCCCCCCCCAGTCCTGTTATTTCCATAGGGCTAAAATTCCATATGAAGTGATATTTTTAGGAATACCCTTCATGTTATGGGAGAAATAATGGTACTTAGAGAACTTTTGATGTATCTGCTACTCAACCATTGTTAACTTTGTAGAGAGCAAAGGAAAGAGCAATGACAGGGCCTTGACTTCCTCAACTGATTTCTGGTCTTCTGTGCTTTCCATGCGTAGTAAAACCCCAAGGAGTCTGAGTAATAATATTCCTTGGGTTTTTGGTAATTTTCGATTGTGAGCTCATGTGAAGTTTGCGTTTACCTATGGGAATCTTATGAAGACTGAGCTAAGGGATCAACCTGCCAGAGAGTTTCCTTTTGCAGATTCCTAAACACTTCCAAACTGTGATCCCTTTCTCTTAGTTTGTAATTTACAGAACCCCAAGTAATAAACATTTGAACTCTAAAACTGAGAGGTTGTGGTTCTGAACTCTTAGGGACACACACACACACACACACACACACACACACAACTCATAGCTCATCCTTTTACTTAAGGTCTCAGCTGTAGCAGAAGACTCAGTTCTGACTCCCAAACTTTTATGGACCTATGTAAGGCTCTGAAACCAAATGTCTAGGTTATTGAGATTGGAAAATCACCACCGCTTTAGGGTCACCTAACCGTCTGATTTCCAGAACCTTTTTTATTTTGTCCCTGGAAATGTCTATTTTCTTGTGAGCCTGGCTATGCGTTTAAAACAACTTTTATTACATTTTTTTTCCAGGAAATTTTTTGTTTTTATTTTGCTAGGAAGTCCAGTGTATCACCAGCCAGGAGTAATTGATTTTTCCCAAATGATTACCTCTTGCATGCTCAGAGGGGTAACTCAAATAAATGTTGTATTTAGATGCCTAAATGTTGTTGTATGCCTAAATGTTGTATTTGGAGCCTTTGATTTAAAACATCGCATATCCTGAGACTTCTGGGCTGATATCTTAATTCCAACTCCTTTGCTACCTCCCTGGCCTCATAGGTTCTGTGTGAGGAGAAGCCATCAGAAGAAAGCTGTGTATAGAAGAAATGCCAATGAGATCTGAAAAGCCACCTAACAAAAGGCTTTAATTTCATGGATGGAAGGGGATGCTTGCTCTCATGCTTTTACAATTTAGGCTTCCATTCTGATTCCCTGACCTTATAATAAATATCCTTTTAATTAAAATCAAGACACCAAGGGAAACTAGGCAATGCAATGTGGAAAATGTCCAGGAAACATGAAATACTAGCTGATGACAGATAAATGAAACTTACTATACAAACAGTATAAATGTAATAGAAACCTCACAGTTGATTAGAGCTGGCCAAGTACTGCTTGAATCCAGTAATTTTATACTGTAAAAGTTTAGTAAAGTCTAGTGCCAAGGGTGTTGATCTAGAATGTAGTACAAGAAATTTTCAAAGAAATGAGCTCAACTTTTTTGTTTCTTACATTTGGAACTCAAATTCCAAATAATTTTTGGCCTCTCATCTTATCTCCCTTAAGACTGGAATTATTTAAAAGGCCAAATTCATACGTAAGAGAGAGTAGTGGCAAGAATTTTAACATTAGTTGATAAGGCCTAAATGATGTACATGGTAATTTCAAAGAGCAGCTATGCATATTCCTCACTAGATGATGCACGAGTCACTGCGAAACACTGAGACAGTTAAAAAAAATTCATGAATTCAGATTCCCTGAGGCTTAGAGGAGCATCTGGTCTGCCTGGGTTATGGGCAAGGTGATTCCAGCCACTGGCAGTGCCTGTGGGATCTGAGCAGGACACACAAGGAACAAGGGCACGGGATGATGTTCACAGTGTGTTTGAGCTTGTTGGCATTGACACCCTTCGAGGAGGGCGGTAAAGAGGCCACACCTAGGGACCCAGGAATCTGACTTTCAGCCAATTCAGCATTCTCTGGGCTTATGTTTCCCAAACGGTCTTTGGCAGAATGTTAGTGTCCTTCCAGACATCGGGATGTCAATAGGTGTTCGGGAAGGACTAGTGCCCTTCTAGATGTCAGTATGTTAATGAGTAAGGGTCAAGGGAGGATTCCAGGTCAAAAGAAGTTTAGGTGAACAACGTCTGGAAATGCTGCCCCTGATACTTGCATCATATTTTGATATGTAACCAGGTTTAAGGACCACAGGCCAGGAAATGTTGAAGGAGAGGAGTAGATTCACTTATAGGAGGTAAGAATATAAGGAAGCTACCTTAGTGCCAGCATGGTTCCAATTTTCTAATTTTTCATGTGAGGAAATGAAGGTTAAAAGATTTGCCTTTGATGGAGGCAGATCTCATATTTATGGAGGCAGATCTCATATTGGAACCCCATTGTCTTTAATGACAGCTTGCCTCTTTCCAGCTCACATAGGGGCATGAGGATGGTGGCGGGTGGGTTTCCAGGCAAGTCGCAGGGCCAGCCCAGCAGGGATGAGGGAAGCCACGAGGGCAAGGTGGAGATGAGAACAGACTGGCGTGTGGTGCAGAGCTCTGAGGCGAGGGCAGGCCATGGCAGGGCTCTGCATGCTAGTGGGAAGCAACCTTGTCAGCTGCAGAGAGAGGTGTGTCCAGATGGGAATGGGTGGAGGCTGGAAAGGGATCCAGAAAGCACGATGAGTCTAGGCCCATGATGCCTGGCTAAGGAACTGCTTGTACTTGTCAGGTTTCTACTAAATATGCTTCAGTGAATCCCTTTGGTGATGTTAGGTTTGGTTGTCTGGCCCTGAAAATGAAATGCTATGCTTAAAGGTGTGGAGGGCATTATTTGAAGAATTTATTTTTATTTCAATTTAAGGCATGTCAAGTTCCTGATTAGTTTTTGTCCCTTGCAATTTGTCATTCATTGAACTACCCTAGAAATTCAATAAAGTGAATTAAACATGATCCTTTACATAATTCTTTAAAAACTGTTCATAAGATACCTACGAGGCCTTTAAAAACAAACCCAAACAAAAGGGAACCGCATTTTGTTTCTCGCGGGAGAAATTCTCAAAGCACGCACAAGATCCTCTCCCAATATTTGCCGTTATTTGAACAGAAATATAATGGTTTGCTTTCACCTTAATAGTGTAGTTTAATTAGCTGGGCTGCAGAAGAATTCCAACTCTACAGCAGGATCTCTTTTTATTTTCTCTCTAGTTGTGGTAAGAAACACATAACCTAATCTTAACCAATTTTAAGTGTACAGTTCAGTAACGTTAAGTATGTTCACCTTGCTATGCAACGAGTCTCCAGAAACTTTTTCACCTGGCAAAATATGGCAAGATCTTTTGATTCAGGGTTCCTGATATACAATTAACCCCCTAATAAAATGGGCAGATTTCTAGGATTTTATTTAAGAAGCTGATAAAAGTGTCTTTTGTTATGTAATATTTGATACATATAAAACAATGTGTGTAACATACATGTAATTTATGAAACCTGATAATAATAATACAAACACCCATGAAACTACCATGCCCTACAGTTCCACCGGTTTGTGGGTTCCTTTCGTATCCATTCCCCTTCCCCCCTTTAGTTTAGTTTGGAAAACATATGAATTACATAGTAGGCACTGTACTTCTTTGTGGGATGATTTTCTGTGACAAGTTTCTCCGTCCCCTGGAGGAGTTCATTGTATAGTGACAGGAACATATATATGAATGAACACTTGTGACAGATGAGAAAATTCGCTAATAGATGTGTGAAAAAGTACTATGAAAACCAAGGGAGGTTGGCGCTAATTCTCCCCAGGTGGGAAAAAGGAAAGCTACTGAGACGGAGTGATCAGCGAACCGGGCTTTGAAGAAAGAGGAATTGTTGGCAGAGTAGATAAAGAAGATGAAAATATTTCAGCAAGCGGAAACAATATAAGCAAAGAGATCATTAGTAGCTATGAGGTATGTTCAAGGAACCCCAAAGAATAGAGTGTGCCTGGAGATGGCCCTCCTTCCATTTAGCTCCTCGATGAGCTTTGAGATATACTGAGTAACAGTCTTGAGCCAGGCATGGTTATGCGCTGGGGAACTACAGCCCTGGCTTCCAATAGCATATGTCTACAGGGGAAGACTGACAAGCAAACGATCAGTGACAACGCCATGGTCAGTGCCATGAAGGAGTCCGCACAGGGTGCCAAGGGGGTCCGGGCACAGGGAGGAGTAGGTGGGAGGTGAGGTGGAGAAGTGGGGTGTGGCCGGGTTGAGAGGGTCTACGTACGCCATGTCAAGGAATTTGAAGTCTACTTTAGAGATCTTGGACAGTCAAGAGGATTTGGGGCATGGAAGTGAGTGGGATCATGACCTGATTAGTTTTCTTTTTTTAAGGGAAAAAAACCTAGTGACAGTGAGAAAGGCTAAAAGAGCAGTTAGGAAGTTATTGCAGTAGTTCAGGCAGGAGATGCAGAACCTCAGACTAAGGCAATGACATTCATTCATCCATTCATTCCACAACTATTTATTAAGCAACTAATGAGTGCTTATGCTGGGGTAAAGGGTGCAGATGGATGTATCAGATGAGATGGCGTGTGAGAGAAGAGGATGCTCTACAGACACCTGTGAAGTGAGAGAAGACTAGGAGAGACAGAGGAGACCTTGGCAATCACTCTTCAGTCTAGAGTTTGGGAAGCTCAGAGGATGGTGACATATCTATCGATGAAGAGCAGTTCTGGGGAAAACATGATGAATTTAGCTGGGACACGATGGGGAGAGATGCCTACATTTGAGATGCCCATTGGGTACCAATACTGTGGGCCTGGTCTTCTGAAGCCGAGGCCAGCAATGGGTGGACACATTAAGTAGCCCTCAGCGTATCCATTGTAGCTGAAGTCATGAGCATTAGTGATATTGCCCAGGGACAATGTGCAGAGAAGGTTGAAGACAATCCTGGAGAACAAGAGGTGAGTGGCAGCAGGAGGAGACAGGGGAAAACTGAAGACAGATTTAGAAGAGTCGGCAGCAGCCAGCAGAGGAGAGAGTTGAAAGAAGAGAGTGCCCATTGCTGAAAGAGCTAAAGAAGAAGGCAAAATGAGCAGAGATCCCTGGCTGGGGAGTTCAGGCTTGCAATGTATGGGCTAGAGCAACGATGCTGATGGAGGCCAGGGTGCAGTGGGCCGAAGAGTGAATGGAAGGAATTGTGGACAGTCTGCTCTGCAGAGAAGTTGGCAGATGAAAGGGAGGGAGAAGGAAGAGGGCGGCTTGAAGGAGGAATAATGTATGAGACATTTTTAAAGGTTGAAAGAGGCCAGTAGGCAGCAGGGAGGAAGACAGTGTAGAGAAAAGGATGAAGATACCACAGGCAGAGGCGAATGAGAGAGAACAAAATGAAGGACATGAGTGGTGAGAGATGCAGCCAGGCTGCATCCGGGGAGGGGAGGGATGTTGGAGCAGCACGCATGAAAGTGCTACTTGAAGTGGAAGGTTTCTCACAGGACAGCTTCCACCTCTCACTGACGCAGAAGGGTAGGCTGTCTGTTGAGAGTGAAAGAGCCAGAGATAGGACAGTCATCTCCGGGAGAACGGGAACAGTCTGGGAGAGACACCATGGGGGTGGAGTCTGGGGCTCCACAAAGATGAGGTGAGCGTTTGCTAAGCAATGAGAAGGCCTCGTAAATGAGCAGTGGCCCCAACAGCATGCTTGGGCAATTCTCTTCTGAAGGGATCATCATGGAGTAGGAGAGGAGAAGACTATCAATTGCTCTGTCTCGGTATAAGGATGGGGCAGGGCAAGTGGGCTGCGTGTTAGGTAATCGAGGGTGTTCATGAGAGCGTCAGCATGGGGTCCGTAGGTTAAGACACCAGGCAGGCATTTATCCTCTCCCCCAGATTTTTGATTTGAAGGAGCCAGTCCCCATTGCTAACCAGAATCTATCAGTGTCTGGTGACCTGCTGAAATTTAGGCAGGATGTGATGGCCTTTGCCTGTGTACCTAAAGCTACCATCCTAGTTAGACTGCAGGCTTTCGGGGTGCTGCCTCTTGGCTGGGATGATGGTAGACTCTCAGGGTTACCTGCATGTTCTAGATCTGTATTAGATAATATTTACCTCTAATACCACTGATTCATTGTGGACTTTTTTCCTCCATATGTTCATACATTTACTCATCCAGTACATTTCAACTCTTTTTTCCCATGATCCTCTTCTCATGCAGATTTCCTAGTCTTCCTTTTTTTAAAGTTCAATTTAGAGATTTCAATAATATTGGACCAAATTTATAAGTGGATGGAGTGTCCATAGCATGACTTAAAGCGTTCTGGCAATGCCCTTTGTGGAACTGAGGCAGGGTTTTATTTATTCATTTATGTTTTTGTAAAATATTGGCCCCTGAATTCCCTTTTTGAAAATGCAAATAAGCACAGGGTACATAGGCCGATGACTCTCTCTCTTCCAATGTGAATATTTTTAGTGCCAGTGAATAAAGTTAGGAATCTTAGAAGGCAAAGATTTACCTGGGGATACTGAGGGCCACGTTGGGAAACACTGAAAACTTTGGATCCAAGACCTGGCCAATTCTCTCTCCATCAGTCATTACTGATAGATTATTCTCTGCTACGCGGGCAATAAGTTAACCCAGGTTCCATCTAGGTGGGAGATAAGAGCCAGCTGGGAATGGGGTCCTTCCAGAAAGGCAAAATGCAATGGGTAGCACCAGTCACTCTCAGCCTTCAGATTTCTTCTTCCAGGACCAGCAGGAGGCAAGAGGATGCTGACGGCTGCAGAAGGCTGGCCTCGTAGTGTCTATCATGCCTGATCTGGCCGTACTGGTCGTTACATGTTAAAATGCTCTTCATGACTAGTAAATAGTGACCTGAGTGCCTGCCCTTGTACCCCTGCCACCCTACAGGACTTCATGGACCATCCCCCATCCCACCCCATATCCAGCCACTAAAGGGTTAATGTTTGGCTCAATTGGGATGGAGGCCTTGCAAATTGTTAAAGATTTTGAATATTATTCCCCGGAAGAACTGTGCAGAAGCGGGAGGAAGGCAAACTTCATGGCTCCTCATGTTACAGACCCTTTCTGCTCTCTGGCTATTTCCCATCATGGAGATATGGCTTTGGTACCAGGCCATGGGGTATTTCCCACACTCAAGACAGGGCAGGGAGGTTTCAGGACCGTCATTTACAAGGATGCCCTCTGCTAGTCCCAGACTGTGGTGAGGGCGTGCTGTCACGCGGGGGAGAGAAACTTGCTGCATACGGCATCCTGGGGTGCGGGGAGATGACGTTTGCCCTCCTTCCTGTATACTCCCTTTAGAAAACACGTGAATTTACCCTGTCCTCCTCAGAACATCATCACTCATAAAGGAAGCCAGCGATCAACGAGTAATTTGGGGAGCACACTAAGCATCAGAGCCCCAGACAGCTTTCAGAAATATGTGGAAGGGCAGTTTTTAAATGCTTCATAAACAGGAAAATCAGTCTCTAAGATCTTCCCTTGTAAAGAAATTCCTCAGGACTTACAAAATCAGGCCACATTAAGACATTTTTGCTGTCTTCCAAAGCAACATAGGCTTAGCCAGATAGATTCGCTGAAAAATATTCTGAATATTGCAAAGCAATCTGACCTTGTGTGATCCTGCCTCCAATAATGAACGGCATTAAATAAGAGACATTTTCCTGGAAATTAAAACCACGATAAGATATCACTGCATGCCTGTTAAGATTGCTATCATCAAGAAGACAAGAGATAACAAGTATTAGTGGGAATCCTTGTACACTGTTCATGGGAATGTAAATTGGTGCAGCCACTATGGAAAACAGTATGGAGGTTCCTCAAAAAATGAGAAATAGAACTACCATATGACACAGCAATTCCAATTTTGGGTATATATCTGAAGGAAACAAAACCACTATCCTGAAGAGATACAGACACCCTCATGTTCAATGCAACATTATTTACAATAGCCAAGACATGTAAGCAACTTAAGTGTACATTGAAGGACGAATGGGTAAAGAAGATGTGGTATACATATACGATGGAATAGTATTCAGCCATAAAAAAGAAGGAAATCCTTCCATTTGCGACAGCATGGATGGACCTTGAGGGCATTATGCTAAGGGAAATAAGTCAGGCAGAGAAAGACAAATACTGTATGATTTCATTTACATGTGGAATCTAAAAGAACCAACTTCAGAGAAACAGATCAGATCTGTGGTTGCCAGAGGTGGGGGCTGGGGTACAGGGTTGGGGGTGGAGGAATTGAGTGAAGGTAGTCAAAATGTACAACTTCCAGTTACAAGATAAAACTCGGGGTGTATAATGTACAGCAGGATGACTACAGTTCAGAATACTGTATTGTACATTTGACAGTTGCTAGGAAAGTAATCTTAAAAGTTCTTATCACAAGGAAAAGTGTGTAATATGTGGGGTAATGGATGTTAACTTACTATGGTAAACTTTTTGCAATATATACACGTACCAAATCATTAAGTTGTATACCATAAACTTATAAAATGCTATCTGTCAATTCTATTTCAATAAAACTGGAAAAAAGAGACATTTCTCACTAATATAAATTGAATGCCATACAGTACAGTTATATATTCCTATTATAGTAAATATTTTAAAATATTAATAATAGTAATTATTAATAATAATACAAGGAACAATCTTAAGCAGATATATAGATATTCCTATATAGATAATCCTTTCATTTTCACCATCTACCTATGAGGTCAGAGCTCTCATCGTCCTCATCATATAAATGAGGAAACTGGGGCACAAAGAGGTTAAGTAACTTGCCCAAGATCACACAACCAGTAAATGGTGGAGTACTGCTTGGCTGTTGTATTGTTCCTAGCTGTCCCCACCCAGAGGTAACTGTTTTTAATAATCAAAGGGACTAAGTGAACAAAGGGTGATGCCTACTACAACAGAAGCCCCAGTGTTCACCTCAGGCTGCCACCGCCAACACTCCCAGCCACCCTCTTCTTTAAGAGCGCTCTGAAAGTTTTCTTCCCACGAGAATTCCAGACTTGAAGATATGCTTCCTTTTGAATCACCATAGAAAGCAGTCTGGCTGCCTCAGTGTTTTTTTTAACCTTAAAAATAACATGGTTATGCAGCCTTAAGTATTTAAACATTTAAATCTGGGGCTGCTGTGCTTAAGACTGCTTAAAATCTTGGTGAAATCACTCCAGCCTGGGTTACACTAATTGACCTGAGACTTGCACCTGTCCCTCCCACCAGGGTCCCTCCCACCCACACATTCTTGTCTGCTACGAGTCATCTTTTCCCCTCAAAACCAGAGGCTTCTGTTGGTGCAAAAGCCTCTTTCTTTCCAGAATCCTTGCCACAGGGATCCACATCCTGACCGAGTTTTGCATTCATCCATTTATCATCTCTTTAAAGTGTTGTTTGAAACCATTTCTCCCTTTTGCTCAAGTCTAGCGCTCTAGGAGGCTTCAGTTTCTGTCCTACACACAGATTTGAGTCGCCTTGCACTGTATGCTAAATGCTGGATTTCCAGAGATAAAGTGAAGACAAGCTCTAGCCTGGAGATGCTCACCATCTACTTTCCTCTGCTGGGCCTGCCATGGAAGAACTGAGATGCGGGGAATGGAAGAAGCTGTGGCAGTGGAGCAGCGCTCGCTTCAAACGCACCTGCCTTTACAGCGCGTGCTCTGATTGTGCATGAAGTCAGGGCATGTGCTAGAACTAGACTTGCAAGAGCTAATGTTTTTTTTTCATTTGGATATTACTTTGTTTGGTCTTTTCCTGGTTTGGGGGCCAGGGAATAGAAACTGATAGACAAGCACATATCATTTGGGCACGGCAGGTGATGGCGGGTTATCCCAGGCCCTGCACTATTTGGGGATGCTGGCCAGAGCTATGTGGTGGCCCCAGGTGACGATGATGGGGAGGAGATCCTTACTGATCTTGTGCTGGGCACATAGAGGTGTGTCCTATAAATGGTAGCTAAAAGAATAAAATAAAGGTAGGTGCCACTCTTTTTTTTTTTTTTTTGCGGTACGCGGGCCTCTCACTGTTGTGGCCTCTCCCGTTGCGGAGCACAGGCTCCGGACACACAGGCTCAGCGGCCATGGCTCACGGGCCCAGCCGCTCCGCGGCATGTGGGATCTTCCCGGACCGGGGCACGAACCCGTGTCCCCTGCATCGGCAGGCGGACTCTCAACCACTGCGCCACCAGGGAAGCCCGGTGCCACTCTTTATTGTTAAAAATAAAGAGGCCTCAGGCACTTTCTCAGATGGACTGACTAGTTGCTAAGACCAAGGTGGCTTTGGAAGAGTATCAGCTGGTGCAACTCAACAAGTGTGTGTGCGTGTGTGTGCACACGTGCACATGTGCCACACATGCACACACACATGCATGTGTATTTATTACACGTCAAGTAACACTCATCATTTACAGTATTCTGCTGATCCTTCCTAGGCACTGCATCCAGAGCAGCCCCTTCAGCTGCTCCACCCAAAATGGTGTGTCCATTGGCAAACCGTAACGCATACTGACTCCTAATGACTCATGATTTTATTGATCATGTTAGTTTCTTTTTTTTTGCATTATGTGGGCCTCTCCCTGCTGTGGCCTCTCCCGTTGCAGAGCACAGGCTCCGGACGCGCAGGCCCAGCGGCCATGGCTCACGGGCCCAGCCGCTCCGCGGCATGTGGGATCCTCCCGGACCGGAGCACGAACCCGTGTCCCCTGCATCGGCAGGTGGACTCTCAACCACTGCGCCACCAGGGAAGCCCGATCATGTTAGTTTTTGCCAATTTTATAAAAATTGTACAAAAGACGCTAGACTTATTGTTAATTATTTACACAGTTTCTTGTTGCCCTCTACCTACTCATGGTCCTGTTAACCTGTGTCATTCTTTGCTTTGAGCCGCCTGAGGTCTGAGGCCGGGGGGGAAGCTTGGGGCACTTACCACAGTGCAGCAGAGGGGCCAGAACCACCAGAGGAGAGCCAGGGCCAGAAGCAGGAACAGGATCAGCAGGGCGATCGCCAGGATGGAGCCATCGGACTGCGGGGCCGAGAGAGAGGGCGGTCAGCAGTGGGGCCGGCTGTGCGCGCAACCAGCATGTGAGCTTGGGGGGCAAGGCAATACCTGTGGTCTCTCCCTCCCCGCACTCCCATCCCCAGTATGCAGATTTAAGGCCCAGAGAAGAGCACAGTTTGCCAAGTAAACTGTGCTGCCCAACATTCTGGGCAACACACTCTAGTAGTCAGTTCTCATGAGAAGTGGGTTTGTCTTTTCAGGGAGGCCCCATTCTTCTCTTGGAACAACAGCCTGAAGGACCAATCCTGCAGGAGACAGAGCAGATGGCTGCCTTTGCAGCTGGGCACTGAGATGGCCTACACCGCCATCTGCCTCCGGACCATCACCCTGTGCCCGGTGACAGCCTCCCACTCCCTGGAACTGCTGTTCCCGCCACCCCTTGGGCTGGACTTGGGACAATTCTCAACTCAGCCTGCTTGCCTGAGCCCGTGTCTCGTAGGTGCGTGTAAGAGAGTCACGAGGCAAAGTCTAGAGCCCACTGATGGGATGTGATAAAGGGCAGAGGGATTCCAGGGAGTAGAGGGTGAGGCAGCTTCTGCTGACCCTGGGAGGGGAGGGTTGTGGTGACTGAGTCAACGCTGCTCTCGGGTCCAATGAAGCAGGCACCCAAGACAAATCATGCCCACTTCCAAACATGCCTAGGCCAGTCCCCAAAACAGACAGTTGCCGTGGCCTGACATGATTATTAACTTTCATCAACAGAGATCCCACTCCGTCGGTGTCAGTATTCTGGGGCTGCTGGTTCAAGGGAGCAGATTTAAGTCCCCGCCACCACCCCTTCTTCCCAGCTACCGGGAGTGCAAGTGGGTACAACCTTTGGAACTGGGGGCGAGGGGCAAGTTGTCACAGGTATTAATTGTCATAGGTACCCCTTCTGAATATAGCTGGCAATGCCACTTTTAGCTCCCCCCCCAAAATCAGATATGTTTGCACAGATGATGATGATAAAGGAAAGCAACCTAAATGTTTAACAATTAAGGAATAGTTAATAATACATGGTAGAACCACCAATTACTCTGTAGACATTATATTTACACATAATATTTAAATGACCTGAGAGAACAGCCCTGATATAATGAGTGGACTTATGTTTGCCAAGAGTGAGAGAGAGACTGAGGGCTATTTACTCAAATATTAATGGTGATTTTGCTGGTAGTGGATTTATGGTAATTAAAAAAAAATCTGTCTTTGCCTTTCTTTTTCTTTGTTGAACATTGCACAATGAGAAAGTAAACTATTGAAGTTGTATTTTAAAAATCTGCACGTGGGGCTCCTCCCTATGGTATCAGGGCTCACGTGGCCCTGGGGTTCTCACCCAGGATCAGTGGACCTACGGGGTACACAGATGGGCTCAAGTGGATGGGAGGTGTGACCCTCCCGAAACAACAGTCATGACCTTCAGAGCATGTGTCTTCAGGGGAGACTGTTCACAGCATGATCAGACTTTCAAAGCTGCCCTCTCCCCAACCATTTACAGAGGGGGAGGTTGGATGGCCCGTCCGAGGCTACACAGCAGGTTAATGGCAGAGCTGGGGCGTGACTCACCCCTACTCTGACTGCTCAGTGGGGGCTACTGGAAGCTGTTTAAAGGCAGCTTTTACTCCCTGGAATGTCTTTGACCCAAAAGCCAGGGAACTAAACACTCAGATCCCACCAAGCCAAGGCTTGGGAATGCCAGATTGTCCCCGAGGGAGCTGCACCTCACAAGTGCAGGTGCAGGGCTGGGCAGTGGGTGGGGAGCGGGCACAGCAGCCAGAGGACGCTCTTGGACCCACAACGTTTATGCATGAGCTACGGCAGACGGATGCTCTCCTCGAAGATACAAAGAAATCCCGTGTGTTCTCCAAACTTACTGTTAGTCAAGGACAGCCCCCTTAATCTTTCAGTCTCTACGTTCCATGCCCATAAAATGGAGATACTGAACCTCACCTGCCTCGTTGCATTGATGTGAGGAGAAAATGAACTGTAAGATGTAAGCAGACATGGCTGGACAAGTGGGATGGAAGCTATCATGTCAGACGCTGAGCTGTAACTCATCCTCCCTTTGTTTCCTCATGGCCAGCAAACATGGTGGCCATTTCAGATCATAAGTCTGTTTGCCGTCGGAATAATAAGTGGTTTGGTTACTGCTAGGCTTATAAAACAGTGGTCTTTCAGTATAAGGTTATAATTTAGTAAAGACTGCAGACTGCATTTATTCCCATTATATGCAATCTCCCCTCTCCTCATTTTACTTCCACTCTAGAGAGAGGAACTGAAGCAGAAAGGCTGATATATTGTGGGGAACATTATTTTAATTCCTTCTGGAAAAAGAAGGAATTTTCCTGCGAAGTGGGGAGGGTGGAGGACCGGGACCACAAGGGGAGAGGGGAGGCTTCAGCTCCGGAAGGAGAGTTCCTGGATTCAGACAAAGCTTCATCCGGCCCGTCTCTGACCAGGCTTGGTCTGCCTGGTCCCAGCCCTCCCTTCCGTAGTAAAGGAGGACAGCGTGGGGCTCAGCAGGGGCAAGGTGCAGTGGGGACGCTGGGGGAGTGGAAATGCAGTGGGGCAGACGCTCCTGGAGGGACTGACCCTTGCTCTGGATGCAGCCCCCAGTAAAGCCCCCCAACGCACTGCCTGGTTTTCAAGATCTTCCAGCACCGTTATATACAAACACCCAGTGTAAAAGGGTCACCGTCAGACAAGAGGCATGAATCTCTGATGAACTTAGACATGAAGCTAATGTCCTACAAGTAGGTAACATGTGCATGCAACCTCGGAGGAGGTTCGTTCATGGATTCATTCAGCAAACGTTTACTGAGGGTCCGTCCGGTGCCCATGGAGCAGACCTCAGCGGTAAGGATGGGTCACACAGAACCAAGGTGCTCATGGTCTGATGAGGAATATGTATCGACCGTTACCCACACTCAGGGGCCTGTGTGTTATTCAACAGCTGTACACGCAGCACCTTTAATTAATTAATTTATTTTTGGATAGTTTTTATTTTATTTAAAAAATTTAAAAAAATTTTAACACAATTTTAAAGGTTACTTTCCATTTGCAGTTATAACAAATGGTGAGCTCTATTCCCCGTGTTGTATAGTACATCCTTGAGTCTATCTTACACCCAACAGTTTGAACCTCTCGCTCCCCCAACCCCTCGGTTGCCCCCCCCCCAACCTCCCGCCCGCCACTGGTAACCACTAGTTTGTTCTCTATATCTGTGAGTTTCATGCAGCACCTTTTATGTGCCAGGCAGTGAAAAAAGCAAACAGTCTCTTGAGTCTTAAAGCTTACATTCTGGTGCAATAGTAGTAATGATAGTGATGATAATAATACTTGTTATCAGTATAGCTCATATTTATTGAACACTTACTATGTGCCAGGGACTGTCCTTTCTAAATATGTACTAACATGCTTTCCATGTGTTAGTTCACTTAATATTAACAACCTTATGAATTCAATAATATTGTTTTTTTCCTATCTTACAGAAAAATACTGAGGCAAGGACAGAAGAAGCAACTTGCCCAAGGTCACAGGGAGAAACCAGAATTTAAAACTGGGCCATTTGGTAAGACATGAAAGCAACCTAAATGTCCACTGACAGATGAATGGATAAAGAAGATATGGTACATATATACAATGGAATACTACTCAGCCATAATAAAGAATGAAATAATGACATTTGCAGCAACATGGATGGACCCAGAGATTATCATACTAAACGAAGTAAGTCAGACGGAGAAAGACAAATACCATATGATATCACTTATATGTGGAATCTAAAATATGGCACAAATGAACCTATCTATGAAACAGAAACAGACTCACAGACAGAGAACAGCCTTGTGGTTGCCAAGGGGGAGGGAGGGATGGATTGGTAGTTTAGGATTAGCAGATGCAAACTATTATATAGAGAATGGATAAACAATAAGGTACTACGGTATAGCACAGGGAACTATAGCCAATATCCTGTGATAAACCATAAATGGAGAAGAATATGAAAAGGAATGTATATATGTGTATAACTGAATCACTTTGCTGTATAGCAGAAATTAACATTGTAAATCAACTATATTTCAATAAACTAAATTTTTAACAGAGTTGGGCCATTTGGTTCCACAGCCTACAAGTTCAACCAGCAGGTTACTGCCCTCAGCAAGCACTAAGAACTAAGTGTCTGGAACTAGCACTGAAGAGGTGACACTGGATTCTCGCCCTCAGGGCGAAGGAGAGCTTGGCATTCCTGCACAGAAAGCAAACACAAAGTGCATGGTGTAGGGGTCAAGGAGGCAGGGTCCCCACTGTTGGAGCCCAAGCTGAGGGGCATGGCTTCTATCTTGAGCCTGAGTGGCTTCAACCTGGGGAGACTGTGATCGGACTTGTTTCTTGGGAAGTAAATGCTTTCAATGCATAGAGTATGGACCTGAGGGGAAGACTGGAGGTCGAAGGCCCAGGTGGAAGGCTCCTGCAGTCCCTCCCAGTCTTTTAGGATGACATTTTACAGGGTCACTCCTTCTGAAACTTGCATTTTCATGGATGTCTTTGTACTAATTTTACTAACGATAGCGACTGTTATTGTGTGCTATCTGCATTCCCGGCACTAGGCAAAGTGCTACCTATGCATGAGCTCATTTAATTAAACGAGCCTTGTTAAAGCAGTCTTGTTGCAGGAACTGTTATCCCCTTTTTGAATAAGGAACAAGGAGACTCAGCGAAGGTATGTAACTTACCCAGACCCTTCCTGTACCACTTATGGACATATTTATACGCCCTCAATTTTAATGTTGCAAAACTGGGAATTGAACCTTCACAGTCTGATTTTAGAAGCTTGTCCCCTTCCACTTCATCATTATACTCTAATGCGAGGTTTATAAAAAATTCGCTTAAGAAATATCTATACTTGAAAGACTAAACATAAGGCAGCTACATGAGAGACTGAGACCGTGTTTGTAATCGCTCCATCTGATGGAAGGAAGTTCATCCACACGGCTCCGGGTGGATCAGAGAGTCACATAGTGCAAGTGTATTTCAGAGTGAAGTCCGAAAGGGATGGAGGCCACAGCAGGGCCTGGTTGCCCCTTATGATCTTGAATTGGAATTTCTATCAATTACCTTGTGAAGAGGAATTGACAGCCATGTAAGGATGGCTCTGTGTTACCTGTTGAATGAATATGAGTATGTAGTAGAAATACATACACATCTGCCCTGTTTAGTATCTGCTTCATTCGTGAAATTAGTTCAGCTACTCTAAATGAATCCTTTTGCATTTTCATCTAGTCCCAAGATGAAAAGCCCCTTTGGGTGCTAAGACTCTGCCATGGGCCGGGAGGCATGTGGAATGTTCCACAGCCCACACCATGTAGCCTGGTGGCCCAGAACCTGGCTCTGTCCTCCTGCACTGGTGCAAACTGCCTTGGCTCCTCGGGCTTTGGCCTCCAACCTACCCTCCTGTGTCCCAGCTCACTGACTGCTGGCACACCCTGTGTTACGTGCTGCCTGCTCCCCAAAGCTTCTTCCTGGATCGGAGCTCAGGAGGGTCATGGGCTGACCACTGCTCTCAGCCTGACTCAGGACAAGCGTGTGGACTCGGCCTCTGCTCCTCCCTTCACCAGGGCACAGGGTGGTAGGACTGCAAAGACCCCTGGGCCCACACGGCCTCCACCATGGGGCTGAGCAGGGCCATTTGGGTCAGGGCCTAAATGCGCCTGCCCAGGCTCTGTCTTGGATGGCTAAATGGCAGGAGGTGAGGTGGCTTCCTCACCACGCAGAAGTTCCGAACCAGCCAGCCTCCAGGCTTGGAAGTGGATGCATCCTCCAGGCTCTCTGACGCCGGGGAGGGGAGCCTGAGTGGGGCCTTGCCTGGACTTGACTTTCTGACAAGAAGCGAGAGCAGGAGCTGACCTGCCCAGCAAACTCTGCTCCTGTCCTTGCTGGGCAGCCTCTGCATGGAATTCTCTGGAAGCTTTGAAAGAGATTTCAGAAGGGAAGACAGCAGCAGATAAATAACCAAAGATTGCCTCCTGCCACTGTTATCTTCCCAACAGCCTAGATACCAACACAAGTTAATTTCTTATTTTCTTTAAAAAGTAAAAATAAAGTTTAATAAGTCAACATGGCCCTTTGGTTTAAAATATTTTCAGCAGGAGGTGGGGGGCTTTGGGGTGTGACTAGAGATGAAAGGAAGCGGTGCTAAGGAGGTACATCTTCCAGTTAGGGGAGGGGACATCCATTTTCTTCAATAAGTAGTAGTTTTATGCCTTCTTCCCTATGAACGCTGAGGTATAAGATGCTCACAGAGGCCTGCGGTGGAGCACGCAGACACAGAATATTAAACACGAGGGCAGATGCTCGGGCTGCTCCTTCCTCTGGTCATTCCTTGTTAGGATAAATTTCCCTGAAGCCTGCCTGGTTTGCAAGGCAAATCCCTGCATCATGGCTTTTTATATATATTTTTAAATTTTTATTTATTTATGGCTGTGTTGCGCCTTCGTTTCTGTGCGAGGTCTTTCTCTAGTTGTGGCAAGTGGGGGCCACTCTTCATCGCGGTGCGCAGGCCTCTCACGATCACGGCTTCTCTTGTTGTGGAGCACAGGCTCCAGAAGCGCAGGCTCAGTAGTTGTGGCTCACGGGCCCAGTTGCTCCGCGGCATGTGGGATCCTCCCAGACCGGGGCTCGAACCCGTGTCCTCTGCATCGGCAGGTGGACTCTCAACCACTGCGCCACCAGGGAAGCCCCCATCATGGGTTTTTAAAATGCCTTTGTCCCCGGCTCACCAAACGAGGGCATCTTTCAAGATGAGGAAGCATTGTTTTCAAGAGAATAGATTTGGAAACTTGAATAATGAAAGCATCTCTCACATGGTAGGTTTCTAGTAATTTTGGATTTCTGACGCACGGCAGGCGGGTGAGGGAGCTTGTGTGACAGGAGAGAGGGAGGCCTCTGGGCAACAGAGCATCAAGCATCGCTGTTCCTTCCTGTCTTGTTTTTTTTTATGGTGGATTTTTTTTTTTTTTTTTTTGGCTCTGAACATTTTATGTTTAAAAAAACAGAAAGAAAAGGGGAAAAAAAAAAACTGTCCCCACAAGGGGGAAGGCCCCCAGTGTGCCCCTGCCTGTTGTTCCCCCTGGCTTCAGAGACTTCTGTATAGCCCTTAGCTGCTTGCCGGCCAGGGTAAAGGGAGGAGGGTCAAACTGAGAGGAATGATGGGAAACTGGGGGAAGCTCAACTTAAAGAAACTTGGTGGAATCCCCCATCTCCAAGCTGGGTTTGAACTGGGATTCTTCCTTGTCGTTCAGGCATGGGGTTATTATGTAGCCAATGAAGTGTCTTCAGTTCTGCCTGGAAAACTGTCTCAGTTAAGGAGGGAGCATCCTTCCCCACTCCTGTGTGTAAAACTCCAGGCCTTTCTTCCCCTTTACTCATTCAGTAAACGAGGCCAGAGCACAGCGAACATGGGCCTCTGCTCTCCCCTTCCTATCTGGGGAGCGTGCTGCCCACCGAGAGAGAGCAGAGGCTGTCTTCTTCTGCTCCATGCAGGCTGGTTTTGTGCGGGGCCTGATGCTTGTACGATTTGGGGAGGCCTCTTTAAGAAAAAGAACATAAAAATACAAATGCAAAATAATAAGCACCCCTCCCAGGACCTTAGAAGGCCTAGAAGGGACCCATTCGAATGAGCATCCCTGAAGCTTAAACTTCATCAGCGTTCCCGTAACTCTGCCCCTGGCTGTGAGTCTTCCCTAGACAGGCCCCGTGCCCGCGACGAGGTTGGCAAAGCTGTTGAATCCTGGGCTTCAGTTTCCAGCCCATTTGCTGCCACACTCAGCCTTAGTCTCCAGTCCGCAACAACAAAGGCAATACTGAGGTTTTCATATATGGTTTGAGGGTCTCATTTCTATTTTTTCACATGCTTTTTTGCCCCCAGGACAGTGATCCCTCCAATATCTCTTATTTTAACTTCCCCCAGGATGGACCCTGGTAATTGTAACAATTACATTTTGAAAACAGTGTACAGGAATTATTAACAAAGGGTTAAGGAGAGCCCTCCCTGATGGGCGGTGGGTTTGCTGCAGTTCTAGGATCTAGGCTAGGTTTTGTGGATTCTGAAAATCACCACTGAGTTACTAAAGGTACTCAGATTCTTTCACATGGTTAGATGAGGCCGTCTTTTAAACCTTTAACCTGAAGAATGAATTAGCAGGTTTATTCTGCCACATTGAAGGGCTATTAGCCAAACTCTGCCAAAAATATGACAGGAAAACAGCTGTTGATCCATTAGATATTTTTAAAAGCTGGCAAGGTTGTTTCCCTGGTTTCAGTTGGTAAATGATGATGCCACAGGGCACTCCAGGACGCGACGAGGAGACTTTGCTATGACGTGAGGCTACCCAGTGGTCCCTCTTCCTCTCCTCCCTCCATCCACGGCCCTGTCCCTATTTCTCTGGTATTGAGTGAGAATGTCTTTGAGGCACTGTTGAAAAGCACTCAAGGCAAAGAGGCCCTTCCACTACGGGCAGTTCTGGTCCATGATCTTGTGATCTCATGGCAACTTGCTTGTTCTAAATACCCAAGAGGCCATCTGGGTGAGAGGGGGATGTGCAGACAGAGATTAAGGGACCAAGGACATGCTGACTTTTCCTGCTCAGATGGGAGAACCTGTGAGCAGGCAGAGGACTGTCAGCTCCTCCGAGGGAGGCTGGAAGGCTCTGTACCCCCTGCTGCACCCGTCACGCTCCACTCCAGGCAGCTTTGCTCCCACTTGGGAGGTGTCACATTCCAGTGCTCTGAAGTGGAATTTCGAACCATCCTCAGCAGCTGGTATGAGCTCTGTTTCCTGCCCAGACAAAGCTGGCAGAGTACAGGCAAGTTTTCTTTCGAAAGATGAAATTTAAGTCATTTTATTGCTGCTGAGAAGTTCTGGATGGGCAAGCCCAGAGACCAAAATTCTCTCCCAGAGCTTATATATTCTGACTGTTATTTCTGGAAGTAACTTCAGCCATTATCTAACTTCTCCACCCATCCCACCCTGCATTTTATTGGAATTCTATTGCCCTGGCATCTGCGGCAGTGCTCTCCTCAGCTTCCTTCCTCCTATCTCTGATTATTCCTTGCCCACCTCCCCATGGGCTTTTCCTCGTATGCAGTCCCTTAAATGTCAGCATGCCACATGGATACATTTTTTTAAGAAAGGTATATACTTTTTTTTTTTTTTTTCTTTGCGGTACGCGGGCGTCTCACTGCTGTGGCCTCTCCCGTTGCAGAGCGCAGGCTCCGGACGCGCAGGCTCAGTGGCCATGGCTCACGGGCCCAGCCGCTCTGCGGCATGCGGGATCTTCCCGGACCGGGGCACGAACCCGTGTCCCCTGCATCGGCAGGCGGACTCTCAACCACTGAGCCACCAGGGAAGCCCAAGAAAGGTATATACTTTTTATTGTGCCTGAAGTGTCTACTTTTTTTTTCACTTTAAAAAATTATGGTAGGGCTTCTCTGGTGGTGCAGTGGTTGAGAGTCCGCCTGCC
>NW_020837984.1:13681889-13860986 GCF_003676395.1 Aethalodelphis obliquidens | reverse complement strand
GGACTCTCAACCACTGCACCACCAGTGGTTGAGAGTCCGCCTGCCGATGCAGGGGACACGGGTTCGTGCCCCGGTCCGGGAAGATCCCGCATGCCGCAGAGCGGCTGGGCCCGTGAGCCATGGCCACTGAGCCTGCGCGTCCGGAGCCTGCGCTCTGCAACGGGAGAGGCCACAGCAGTGAGACGCCCGCGTACCGCAAAGGAAAAAAAAAATTATGGTAAAATATATATACACATAACATTTGCCATTTTAACCATTTGTAGTATACAATTCGGTAGCATTCAATACGCTAACCATGCTGTATGACCCATGGATTCATTCTTGGTCTCTTGCTGTTTTTCTTTCTAAAACTCTTTCTAAAACTTTCTAAACATGGGCTGTCTCATTTCCTTTCATAGTTTAAACTCTCATCTAGATATTGATGACTCAACTCTTTATCTCTAGACTAGATCTCTCCTTATGCTTCAGGGTCATAGTCAGGGTCATTCCACCGTCTGGTAGGTCCTACTGACACTGCAAACTCAACAGTTCCAACTGAGCTCCCTGTTTTCCCCTTCGAACCTGTTCGTTCTCTTCCCCTTATTCAATGGTACTACCCACCCATCAATCCAAGTGCGAAATCTGGAAGTCCATCTCAGTTTTCTTTTTCTCCCTCTCTCTCCTACCTGAGGTCACACCCTCCTATCAGCACATCTGCTCCTTTGACCACCTAAGGACTTCTTGAATCTGCCCTTGTCTACTCCTTCTCCAATACTTGATTAGGCTTAGAATCTTACTACTTTTTTTTTCTGGCCAGCTGTAGTTATCGCTTCACTGGTTCCTCCACCACCATCCTTGTCAGCCAAATTCCATCCTCTACCACTGAATCTAGAGTCATCGACCTAAAATGTTATTATGACAGCTCTGCCCACCCATGAACTCTTCAACAGCTCTTCACTGTCCAGAGTTCTTAATACTGGAGACTTTGATGAAAGTGATACACCCTTTCCTCGGAAAAGTACACATTCACATTTGTACACAAGCTCACTAATTTTGATTATAATTTTGGAGGTGGGGGTGGTCCATCAAATCCCCAGAATCCATTTATGGATCCCTCAGTCCAAGAGTCCTTAGCTCAAGGCCCTTCACAACTAAGCCTCTCTTTTCTCCAACCTCCTTTCTCACCACCTCCTTCCTTACACTTTGTGCTTTGACGAAACTCAACCACGTGTAGTTCCCTGTATACACCTCACTGCTCTCTCATGTTCTTCTCCCTGAAACACCCTTTCTTCCTTTCATTGCTTGGGCAACTGTTTTTCATCTTTCAAGTCTTAGCTCAGGCTCCCCCCAGTGCATTTATACCTTACAAATTTATTGAACACCTACTATGTGCCAGGCCCTCTACAAGCACTGGCGTAAAGATGGACACGGTCTTTCTAATCATACACCTTGTAGTTACGTGGGGAACACAGACAAGTCAATGCTACCACTGAACTCTGAGTTTGGGCTCTCATTTTATCTTATATCTCTATCTTACCGTCTCCTGTATATCATAGATATTATATCATTATGTGCCTTTCACTGAACTTTAAGCCCCTGGAGGACACATATATGACTTTACTCATCTTTGTGACTTTGAGATGTAATACAATGTTTCAAACACAAAAGGACTTGTCCCTCAAGTATTTATTAGACTGAGGGAAATGACGGTTTGGCAGATTAACGCCTTCCACCGATTGTGGGGGGCAGAAATGGCACAGGCACCGACGTTGCCCCAGGCTGCTCAGCACCCCCTCCATGGTCCCGTCACTGGAAACAGCTCACCAGCCTTGCTGCAAAGAGCCTGAGCTTTGCAGTAAATTTTGCTTTTGTTTTTTAACATGTTTATTGGAGTATAATTGCTTTACAATGGTGTGTTAGTTTCTGCTGTATAACAAAGTGAATCAGCTATACGTATACATATATCCCCATATCTCCTCCCTCTTGCGTCTCCCTCCCACCCTCCCTATCCCACCCCTCTAGGTGGTCACAAAGCACTGAGCTGATCTCCCTGTGCTATGCAGCTGCTTCCCACTAGCTATCTATTTTACATTTGGTAGTGTATACACGTCCATGCCACCCTCTCACTTCGTCCCAGCTTACCCTTCCCCCTCCCCGTGTCCTCGAGTCCATTCTCTAGTAGGTCTGCGTCTTTATTCCCGTCCTGCCCCTAGGTTCTTCAGAACCTTTTTTTTTTTTAGATTCCATATATACGTGTTAGCATACGGTATTTGTTTTTCTCTTTCTGACTTACTTCACTCTCTGTGACAGACTCTAGGTCTATCCACCTCACTACAAATAACTGAATTTCTGGACTCAGTAAAATTTAAATTTAAGTCCTAATTCTTCCACTAATTGATATGTGGGCTTTAGGCAACTTACGCAACCTCTCTCTTAAACTTCCTTTTCTCAACATATATGAAATTGAGATAACTCCTACTTCCCAGGATTGATTTGCTGTTACATAGGATAAAGTACGTACAGATCCTGGCACAGGCCTCCTTCAATAACTGTGACTTTCCTTTCCATTCTTCCCTTGTTTCTATGCCCAAGCCATGTTCCTGGTGATGTGCCCAGACTTGGCTCAGGTAAATAAATTTGATTCCTGTGAACAACCTCTTGCAACTGTGACTGAGCTATGCTGTTGGTGGGTGGTCCCAGGTTACATATTTGGGAAGCCACAGGCCCTCAGGTTGCCATCACAATGTCAAGGAAAGGGAAATCCAAGTGAGTTTTCCAATGGTAAATTTAATAGCTTCCATTAAAGTTGATCAAACATTAATGGGGGTAAAACGTAATCAAATATGATGATTTATTCTTACTACCTGAGAGGTAATCTGGGCTAGAAATGGCAATAAAAGTGATAGGCACTGAAGATACTGGATTCCTTAACCCTCGAAGTAGGCAGTATAGAAAACATATTAGGTGAGAATTACCTAAGCCCTTGTGGAACTCTTTTTCAAAAGCAGGGCTATAAAGTAATGAGGCTGTCCATGTAGTGAATATAGTAGCACTCCCACACCCAAATGAATCTAATTCCCTCCCAACTGGTGGCTTTGGATGCTGGAGACTCTCCAATGATTCAACCAGTGCTCAAAGGAATTCTGAAACATCTCCCTTGGAAGTGTTTGTCAAACCAATTTATAGGCTGCCAAAAGTAAATCTGATATCTTCTAAGTCATGCTTTGTTTTTTATCAGTGAGGTTCCCAGCTTGATAACCCACCATTCACCACACCTGGTTCCCACAACGTTTGGAGTTGTTTTGATATCAAATGATGATGATGTTTCCCTAATTCCCCGACAGAGGCTATTCAAATACTGTGCCTTCAGAGTCACGGCAATTTCACAGCAGGAGTGCAGGAGGTAGCTGAAATTTTGACAGCGTTCTTAAGTATACAGCTTTCCAAGGTAAATATTTTGAAGGAGCAGTAATAATTTGGATGTGTCAATTCTAGTTTGCTATACATCTTATTACGTTTTGCCTTATAAAAATAATACCAGAAGGACTTAGATAAGCCATCATTAGTACGCAGTGAAGGGGAAGATTGATGCCACACGCCTATACACTCAAGCTTTGAGGTCCTTATCATGGCAGGACACTCTGTATCAAGATTCTCCAGCATCCTCTTGTCACCCTGACCCAGTAGAGACATTTCAAGTCACTCGCAATGGTGAGGGTCATAATAAGTAGGTCTTGGATTCATTCAGCACTTTCCTTTCCATAAAATGCATAGAGCTTGTTAATCAAAACCAGTTTTTAGAGAATAATGCAGACAAGATGTAACTCATAAGTATTCAGAATGCCTTAGTTCCTGTGAGTGGGCTGTTGAAATAGGATTACAGAGAAAGTTACTTAGTAATGTTCAAATGCTATGACATTGGAAGCGAAAGACTAATTTCTCTTTTTCATTTTTTGTTCCATTAGCTACAGGGACTTGTCTACTTGCCTTTAATGTAACTATTTATTTAATGCATATGCTCAATTGGTCTTATTGATCATATATCAGTCAGCATCATTATTATCTATTATCTGTAAGCAGGCATCTCTTCTCTATACTGTTAGCTGTTGCTTTAGATTATGAACTTGGAAAGGTGGAAGCCATGTTTATGATTGGGTGGCACTGTCCAGAGATAGATGCTTACTATCGGTGACCGTGATGATCTAGTCCTTAAAACAATGTCTCTAAACTGCATAATAGGGTATTGCGAAACCAAAAAATCATTTTCTACTGAGTTTCTGACACATTCTACTCATCAGTAGGAGACACAGAAAGATGAACAAAGTCAGCCTACAATCCTAGAAGTTGTTAACACTGTCCAGTTAGAAAGTCAGGACTGATTCACAGAGTTTGCTCAGAGAGCAGCACGCATTATGTGCAGTTAATCTCTAAATGATACCATAAACCACAGTGCTGGAGCTTAGAGCAGAGGGAGTTCAGGGGGCTTGCCAAGATCAGTGAGGCGACCTGGGGCAGGTCCAGGCAGCACTTGGCAGGCCTTGTAACCATGGTGAAATCGGGGTAGGTGGAGAGGAGAGGGCATTCCAGGAGAAAAGTGAAATGTGATCAAAGGCACAGAGTAAGGATGAACATAACTTTATTTAGAGTGAGGAATTATGAAACACAAATCCTGGCTTATCATCAAATATTTGAATCTGTTAGGGATCTAAAATTTGCATTCACCAATTTTAAGGCCAGCAGCCGAAGGTCAACCGAGGTTGCCGGATTGGACTCTGTCATGAACAGCCTTTGTCAGATATTTATTTCGGTGAGTCTGCACCCTTTACATACAATCTTTAAAGCCTTAAGCTTTTAAGCTACCTCTTCTAAGTCCATGAATTTGGGCCATGCAGATAAAATAAAATTGCCTTAGCTGTACTTTTCCTGCTTCCTTGGCCTGCAAATGAAGCAGTTTTGCCGATACTGGATGGTATGTAAAAGAAACCCAGGAATATTTTAGTTGCCAATTATTCAAGTGCTTTTTAATTTTTTAAATAAATGAAACAAAATATTAAGCCCACTGCTTTGGGCACTGGCTAAACTAACATCTGTTCTAGCAACCACAGTTACAACAAAGGAACGCTAGTTATGTACTGCTTGTGGCACAGACACTTATTTTGGGGAGCTGTAAATTAAATCACTGACCTTTGAATTTCCTTGCTGCCCTAATGAACAGGTGAGAAGTTGGCTGCTTTGCAAAAGGAATGGTGCTCATATACCCTGGTGGGACCCTGTCACTCTGTAGGGAGCAGAGGAAAGAGTTTGTCTGCTCTTTGGGAGTGCAAACAATGTCAATCACATCCCCAATAATATCCTGATCAGAAGATATGTGTAAAGACCCGGAGAGAGCTTGTGATCTGGTGCACTGTGACTGTAATCTCCCAACCAGGACAATGTGGCCTGGGTTTGGTTGCTGTCTCCTCCAGTTCTGTGATAGGCTAGTTCACTGATTTTTGCCAAATTTGGATCGTTTAAAGAGCTGGCATTATTTTAGGGTTGGCAGACAGAAGATGCTCTCAGGCTTTCTCTGCGATTTGGTCGTATTTCCCAAATTATCAATCTGTCCTCCCTCTCTTCCTGCCTTAGCACCTCCACCCTTTTCTCTTTCTCTCCACACGCACACACTTTTGGACCCTCTTTAAGCTGTGCACGTCTTCCTGCAATTGTGCCTCGCACGACTGGATTTGTGAATCCAGAACGCTCAACCCAAACGACTCAACCCTTTGGAATAGCCCCCAGTGACCCAAGAGCAGGCATAAAGGCACATACTGGTCATTTTCACTAAAGTTCGTACCCTGAGGGCGTGTACTTTCTCTCAGGTTCTTATTCAGTGACTGGGGATTCTTATTTTGTATTCAAAGAAGCTTGGTTGTTTGATATCTGAGCATCCAGTCTAACAAGCTTGTGTTTTGTAACTGCTGAGTTTGGTCCTTTGTATTTATCTTGGTTATGGATTAGTATGTGGGTTTAACTTTTATTTCTAAAAATAAATATTACCATCTTATTATGTGCTTATCTCAGAGTTTCCTGAAGCACAGATTCAGAAAAATCCTTTTTATCCCCTCATTTACTCTCAAAACAAGGATATTTCAAACTTAGGGCAAATATCCTTTAAAATGCTTTGAGATAAAAGTATTGAAAGCCAATTCCTCAAATATCCAAGAAAAACAAATCAGCTCAATCCTCCAAAACATATTTGAAAAGGTTTTTATGCATACAAGCGTTATCAAAATAGAGGTGCTGCCAAACTCTTTTTATTTCAGTTCATAAACAGCATGACATCTGAGTTTGGCATTCTGATGTGCCTGTGGTCTTTTGCCCTTTCTAATGACCGTACAAGAAACCACAGGTCATCTTGTTAATAATAATAAAAAAAATACTTGGATATCGTAAAAAAAGGCCTCGAATTATGTACGGCTCTGCTGAGACTAGCTAATAAATAGATGAGAATGATTTGTGACTAGTGTATCAATTGCCTGTAAATGAGAGGGTGTATTTGAGGTTATTTGAACACAAATGGTTCTTGGGAGGAGCTTTTAGTTCACTTTGGTCTGAAACATAATCTCATTTGTATTGGGGGGGGTGTTGGCTAGTTTGAACTGCAGTCTCCAGTGTCACCAACGAGAGGCTCTCATATTTATTTTCAAAATATAAAAGCCAAACTCATTTGTTACACTGTATAGGACTGCTAATGTTTTCCTTACTCTTTCACTAGCTTACTTTTAGTTCTAGAGTTTCAGACTCTCAGCGTTGGAAGGAGTCTGAAAGCTTTTCCAGTCCAATGGCCTATCGGATGCATGAATGGCCTTTATGTAATTATGCCAGCTTGTCTAGTTGCCTGGACTTGAATACAACTTGAATACAACAGGAAGCTCATTCCCACCTGTTTGTAGCATCCAATTAGAAGGACCTTTTAAAAAACTGAAACACAAACTGTCTAACGGCCTATTCTACTCCTTAGCTCTGTATAGATGTTGTATTTTCATGTTTATTATTATTAGTTTATTTTTAGTGTATATTTATTACTTTATATTATTTATTTTTGTTTAGATCTGTGTAGATGTTGTATTTTATTGTGTAATAAAAGCAGATGCACCTCAGGACAGCCCTTCAAAGAAAAATGGCCATGAAGTCTTTCTTCATGTCTTCAGGCTAAACAGTCTCAATTCTATTATTCTATCTGATCTACCATATTTGGTAAACTTTTTTCACATATTCAGTTTTTCAAGGTTTTCCTTTGAAGTGTCCTTACTATTTAATATAATACTTGAAAGGAGATTTTGCCTTCACCAAGTTGCAAGGTTCCATCACTTCCTTAAGTCGCAGATACCATACTTCTGTTAAGTCAACCAGAAGTCAGAGTCTCTTTGGAAACCGTGTCACCGCACTGATTCTTAGAGAGCCTATAACATCAGTGCAAGGAGACTAAAATTGGGGATCTACTGTGTACTAGGACCTCTGCCAGCTATTTAAGGGCTGGGATTTTTGCCACATTGATCTGATCCCAAAGTCTTCGAAAAACATTGCTTTGTGCTTCCTTTGAATGGCTTCCCATAGCCTAGGTTCCATTTTCTGTCATTCAAACTCTCTGCAAGGTCAGTCTCCTATTTCGCCACCAATCCAGTCTGCCCTTATTCTTCCGGGTTAAGAATCCTTCACCGTCTGTGAAGAGACGGTGGTTGAATGAGGAAGGAGAGAGATGGGTGTGGGAGTGAGTTGGACAGGAAGTAGAATGATGTTAGGGTGAAGAAATCTACGGGGAATGTCAGGGTGTGGGCCCTGGTCCTGCCCTTCCACTGGTTGTTTGGAAGGGACTTGTCTTCTCCAAGGGCTGTTTCCTGTAATTGAGAAACAGTTTGGGGAGGGTCTTGTTGGGGGAAAGACAGAGTTTTTGTCTTAAGGGACAGAGTTTTTGGGCTGAGTAAACTATGAGCTGCCTACATGTTATCCTTGAATTTCTAAAATGATTTGTCCAGCTCCCTTTTGCAGGAAGAGGTGAATGCCTTCTTAGGGTAACTGAGAAGTAACCCACTAAGCCCGTTAAGTGGGCTCTCCCCAAAGTCTGTAGTGCTTGTGTCAATTTACTTATGCACAGGCCTGGGTGGAGGCTCACGAGTCTTTGGAATAGACGGAGAATTTCTGGGTGCCCTGTGACATTTGCCTTTTGCACCCCCAAATATATATATTTACCTCTTGGAGTATGTATTCTGCCTTGGTAACTACGTTGTAGGCTTCTGGAGGGCAAGCACAGGCTGTTCTTTTTTGAGTTCCCTATCACTTTGCCCACAGTACTTTTTCAATACACGTTAGTCCTGATCTTTGGCCCCATTTACCACCAGCAACTGCTTCTCTACGCTTCTTTCCTTAATGAAGAGGCCCACATGCTTATGGCTGCTGGTGTGAATTAGCTACTCCGAAGATAGCTACCTATTTTGATTGCTGGACTATTTTGTTTACCTTGGAAAAGAAATAGAAGAAAAAAGTCTTCTCTGATCTTTACTTTTTCTGAAGAGGGAGCAATAATTTTTTATTATGTTGGAAGGCGAGATTGCCACTCAGCACAGGCTGCTGGATTCATTCCCTACTAGGCTGGGGAAATTCAAGAAATTTTGGCAAGGGCAGTCATGCCAACTGTTTGTTTACCTAGATACTTATATGCCTATAAACCTAGGCTGGATTTGCATTTTCCTAAGTAACTTCAAAGCAATTAGTAACAGAAGTGAACTGACTTACAAAATGGACGCCCGGGAAGTCGCCTAGAACAGAACTCTGTAGACAGTGTTGGAAGGTGGTCCCTGCCCTCTGTCCGAAGCCTATTCCAGGGTGAACTCAGGGCACGCCAGTGTTCCCTATGTCACAGCTTTTCTCTAGTTATCTAGGTTCTTTTTTTGAAGATGAAAGATGTTTATTTCCTGAATGAGGAGATGCTGGAATTCAACATCAAAACTGCATCCTGTATTATATTTAAATTAAATATTAAAGCAGCTCCAAAATATGGCAGCTAAGGAAGGCTTTCCAACTGGTCCCAATTGTTTTGTCTCTACTTTCTCTCCTAATACCCCACCCCAACCAATCACAGCCCTACTGGCCCCAAACATGCCTTTACCCAGGCCATACCCTGAGTAAATCCCTACTCTTTCTTCCTGGCCCAGTTCACTTATTATCTCTCTTGTGAATCCTTCTTTGATTCCCCAGACACTCCGCTTCCTGGTATCACTAGGCGTTGTTTGTTTCTCGATTAAAGAACTTATCATATTAAATTGCAAATCCTTGGAGTACTTGTCTGTTTCTCATGTATTATATCTTTGTGTTCCTTGGACTTAGCAAACGTAGTTACTTAGAGTCCATATCAGTCTCTGCGGTTCTGCTTGCCTTCCAGCCTTGTGCTATAGACTCTCATGGGCCAGAGCCTGTCCTGAATCTTGATCCAGTTGAGTGGGCTATTTCTAGATCCCCTTCTCCAGGTCTGCTCTTGTGGAGTTAGCGCCGCTCTAAAGAGGCCTTTGACTTTTGCCCTGCCTGGTTCACTGGTTGTGGTCTCTCATCTGGTAGATTTGGTCCTCTTAATTCAGGCTCAAGCTCCCCGTGCTCCTTGGATATGCACATTGGATTGCTGGTCATCCCCTTTGGAGGCCTACCCTCCAACCAGCTGGGCGCCCCTATTCTAATCCTACCTCATTCTGGCTCCCTTCCTCTCCTACCAGCAGGTACAATCATGGGCTCAGTGTGACCCTTGATTGAGTCCATTCATTCACTCATTCAGTCACCAGCTATCTACTGAGTAATGACTATGTTCAGGCATTATGCCAGGTGCTGGGTTGCAATAGTGGATGAGACAGTCTGTTTTTCCTCTAGGAGTATATGGGCTACACTGTGCATGAGAGAGAATGACTCTTTTTTTTTATTTTTAAAATAAAAAAATTATTTTTTTAATTAAAATAATTTTAAATTGAAGTATAGTTGATTTACAATTTTGTGGAAGTTTTAGGTGTACAGCACAGTGATTCAGTTATATATATATATATATATATATATATATATATATACACACACACATATGTATGTGTGTGTATATATATATATACACATATGTATGTGTATATATATATATACATTCCTTTTCACAGTCTTTTCCATTATAGGTCATTACAACATCTTGAGTTTAGTTCCCTGTGCTACAGTAGGTCCTTGTTGGTTATCTATTTTTTTTTTTTTTCTGTGGTACGCGGGCCTCTCACTGCCGTGGCCTCTCCCGCCACGGAGCACAGGCTCCGGACGCGCAGGCCCAGCGGCCACGGCTCACGGGCCCAGCCACTCCGCGGCATGTGGGATCTTCCTGGACTGGGGCACGAACCCGTGTCCCCTGCATCGGCAGGCGGACTCCCAACCACTGCACCACCAGGGAAGCCCCTCTTTTCTTTCTTTAAATATTGTGATTCTCCATCCTGGAAACCAACACAAATCGAATCCTAATCATAGTTAATAGGGAGAAGCATCAGCTGGGCCTCACTGTTACACACCAGGTGATCAAGGGTGTGGAGTGTACATCCTAGGAGAGTAGTTGCCAACCTGAGAAATGGCCCCCAGTTAGAAGGCACCAGAAATTGATACAAAATGAGAGGAAAGGAAGAAAACAATCATGGTTCCTGGGAAGGACCATGGACAGACTAGGCTCATAGCCATATCTAGACCTTGCTCACGTTGGTTTCTCTTTAGGGGAGGGCCCCTTCCCACTTCTTACCTGTTCTTATCATTTTTCAAATCACCTGTTGGGTTTTATGGCCTCCATGAAGCCCTTGTGACTCTTCCTGGATTCACCCCTTCTTCTCCTCTCTGAAATCCCATAGCATTTATACACCTGGCTTCCACAATCTTGGTCTTTGTTACATGCTCTTTTATGTGCTTGTTGGACTCATTTCCCAAGCTGGATTTTAAGCTCCTTAGGGACAGCGACTTGTAAAATGTAAATGGAGCACTGGAGACACAGGAGGAGTTTGAGAAATACTTGTTGAATGATTCTCTGATTTTTGTACACCTTGGGTGGGAAATTATAGAATTTTAAGGTACTTATCCAGAAGAAGACAACCTTTCATGAAAAGTTCCTTAAGGTCCTAAATTTACTTGCTTTGTTCTCAAAAGGACAAACTTCTTTTTTCTGTTTCCCTTAGAGCAGCACCATATTAGTGACATTCTCAACCTATTGCTAGAGTTGGAGAAGAAAAAGGAGTCCAGTGAAGACTCTAGAGGTGGGAAGTGTTTAATATGCCGGAAAGAGAGGGCTTTGGATGTTTGACCATTTTCTATAGTCATGGAGCTCAACAAAGTTTACCATTAGTATAGGAATCTTTTAGCTCTTGGATGGAAAAATCTCTTTCCTGTAAAACTTCATGGAATTTCTGCTCCTGGCAGAGGCAACAGTTATTCATTGCAGATCTTGGACACGGTTGTCCAAATGGGCACCAAATAAAGCAAGAAAAAAAGAGGCTCAATTACATATTTTAAAATTATTCTTGGTTCCAGGTGATGGACTGGGCAGGCTGAGACTGGTACTGACAAGTCTAACCCTTTACTCAGACCCAGGGGATAGTTTTTGATCTAAAAACCTTGTCCTGCAAACAGGCTGCCCAGGAAACAAAGGCAAGTCCAAGACCGTACTTCATATTCTGGATTACCACACACTCCACCTGCATCTCTGTTTTGCCCAGTGATGGCTTTAGTCTTTTTAATTTGAGCTTCTGTGTAGGACCTGTTGGAGATTGGGATTGAATATTTGAATATAGGTCCTCTTCTCTGGATGGTTTTGGCTTGTCTGCCCCCTTTCAATCACTTGGGCTTGGTCGAGTGACAAACATGTACTCATAGGAATACATCTTGGGTCAGAAAAATCCTTTTGTTATAAGGGACTCTGAAGTGAGAAGCGGACTCTCTGGGAAGAATCTCCAATTAGGTCAGTAATTTTGACTAAGCTTCCACTATAATAACAATTAACATTTATTGAGCACTTACTACTGGTCAGGCCTTCCGCCAAGCACTCTACATAATCATTTCATTTAATACTCACAATACTGCTAAGACATGTAAATTATTACTCTTCTAATTTTACAGATTAGGAAATCGAGGCACCTAGGAGCTAAATAACTCCATCTAAGTTGCAAAACTGGTCGACAGCAAAACTGATCTCCCAAATCCCCCTCTGCCTCAAATCTCCCCTTTCAGTCTTCTTCCTGTCAACTGAGGGCAACTCCATCCTTTCAATTACTTAGGCCAAAGCCCTTGGGGTCATTTTTAAAAAAATTTTTTTATTAAAGTATAGTTGATTTACAATGTTGTGTTAGTTTCTGGTGTACAGCACAGTGATTCAGTATCATATCTATCTATCTATCTTCTTTTTCATATTCTTTTCCATTATGATTTATTATAGGATATTGAATTTAGTTCCCTGCACTATACAGTAGGACCTTGTTATTTATCTATTTTATATACAGTAGTTTGTATCTGCTAATCCCAAACTCCTAATTTACCCCTCCCACACCCTTTCCCCTTTGGTAACCATAAATTTGTTTTCTATGTCTGTGAGTCTGTTTCTGTTTTGTAAGTAAATTCATTTGTACCAGATTTTAGATTCCACATATAAGTGATATCATATGGTATCTGTCTTTTTCTTTCTGACTTCCTTCACTTAGTATGATAATCTCTAGGTCCATCCATGTTGCTGCAAATGGTATTACTTCATTCTTTTTACAGCTGAGTAATATTCCATTGTGTGTGTATATATATATATATATATATATATATATATATATATATCACTTCTTCTTTATCCATTCATCTCTTGATGGACATTTAGGTTGCTTCCATGTCTTGACTATTGTAAATAGTGCTGTGCTGAACATTGGGGTGCATGTATCTTTTCGAAGTATGGTTTTCTCCAGGTATATACCCGGGAGTGGGATTGCTGGATCATATGGCGACTCTATTTTTAGTTCTTTACGGAATCTCCATACTGTTTTCCATAGTGGCTGCACCTTGGGGCCATTCTTGATTCCTCTCCTCTCAAGCCCTATGTCTAATGCTTTGGGAAATAAGTTAGCTTTGCCTTTAAGACACATCTGAGTCTGACCTCTTCTCTCATTGCCACTGCTCCCTTCTGAGTCAAGCCACCATCATCACTTTTGCCTGAAATATTGCCGTAACCCTGCTAACTAGTCATGGTTCTTCCATCCATGTCTTCCCACGGGCTGTTCCAGCAGCCGAGTGATCTTTCAAGTGTAAGTCAGATTGCGTTGTGCCTCTGCAAAGGCTGAAGTTCTCATAAGACCCTCCACTCTCCATCCCCATAACCTCACCGCCTACTGCTCGCCTCACTCACTCTCTTCCAGTGACTGACCACTTTCTTCCTTGTACACACCAGGCGACCCTGGTTTGTGTGCTCTGAGCACTGGGGCTCAGTGTTTGGCGTGTTCTTTCCCCAGGTGCCTCACAGTTAACTTCAAAGTCTCTATTCAGATGCCACCTTCTCAATGTATCTCTATTTAAAATTTGAACTCACTCACTCAAGCAGTACCTCTTACTCTGCTCTATTTTTTCTATAGCCTATATTATTTCTTAACATAGTGTGCGATTCATTTGTTACGTCCATTGTTCACCGTCTGCCTTCTCTCCCCGCATCCCTGCGAGATAAGAGATTTTTGTCTTGTTGTGTCCTGATGTATCCCGAGCACCCAGGGCAGTGCCTATCTGGCACATTGTCCATAATCAGTGAATACTTGTTGAATAAATGAGTGAATGGACCTGGATCTCAAATCTTAGGGTGCTTATAATTTTGTTGTAGACACGCAGCATTCTCAAGCGACAGGGCAATAATGCAGAAGACGTTATGAGGTGGTACCAGTCAAGGGTCAGTTGAACAGAAAACCTAGTGACTTGCACTCAGATGAAGGAGATGGGAGACGTAAGTGCAGGTTGGAGTGAGCTGGGAAGACCTAAGAGGGACTTTACCAGGAGTTCTTTTCCTTTTGGGGTACATTAGTGGGGACACCCTTTCTTCTTGGTTTAGAGGTCCAGAACTTAAATTTGTAGTCCTGCTTCTGCCACACCACACGCTTGGCCCCAAGATATTTCCCCTTCCCACCTCCCTGCCCTCGCGGCCTCAGGGCATAGCTGTTTCTCTGGTCTGGTCAGACATAATGAGAAATACAGGCCCAAACTGTTGGATCATTCAAAAGCAGGGAGGAATCTGGAATGGAGTTATTAGATTTGGGGTATTTTAATCATTTCCTGCAGGTTGGCAGTTTCCAAAAGGGTCAATTTCTAAAAGAATCAGGCAGGGTACGCTTGGAGAAAGTTCACTGCTCTTGAATCCAGTTTTCATATTTGGTCTCCAGATTTGACATTCCACTGAGGCATGCCTGAGACACAGACATTTCTCAGTGGTGACATGTCTCTGTGACAACCCTAGTCTCTTACTTTGGTCCAGTAAAACTTTTCCATTGTCTGTACCCATTGCACTGGCTTACCCTGCTTTCAAGAAAACTGGTTGGTTCCTAACATAGGATGGAAAGTGTGTGTGTGTGTGTGTGTGTGTAGGGGAAGGCAGGGGAGCTGGGAGGGTGTGCTGTCCATTGTGATGCCTGGTCTCCTGCTCATCTGTGAGACAACTCATTTTTCCCTTGTCTGGCTCCAGTGCCTGTCTGCTGTCTCTCGTCCACCTGGATGGTGGTAAGGACACAAACCCCAGTCACCGAGGGGTTCTAACGACATGCCCTCCAAAGGCCAGCCAGGAAGTGACCATGGTATCTGCCAAGCTGACCATCCGGCCAAAACACATTTGTCTCTAGAGTGAGCTCATGGGAAAAGCGCACTTTGTTATAGAAACTGAATATTCAGACAAAGATTCTTTCAGAAATGTTCATATTAGGGGTTGAGACCTGTATATGAGCTAACCAAGTCCCGACTGCCCTCTGACGGGCTGGGCTCCAAGACACTGACCGTGGGAGCAACTACACGGGCTGAAGGGTTCCCAGCCATGGCTGCACAAAAGACCCTCCCAAGGGGGCCCTGAATCCACCAAAGCTGGGGCCCACTCCAGAGACTGTTTCAATTGGTCTGGCATGAGGTCAGGGCATCCATATTTTTTAAAAGCTCTCCAGGTGATCTTACGTGTAGTCAGAGATCAATGTTACCTGCCACGAAGGATCCAGAGACGGGGCATCTGAGGAGCTGGTAGAGGATACAGTCCACACTCTGCCTCACAACCCCTATGTCATAGGGCCCCTCCCTGCTTCTTTCCTATTTCATGAATTTTCCATTTTCTCCTGGATTATTTCCACAATCATATCAACAAGCTGCAATTTCTTCCATTCCGAATAAAAGCCCCTCTTTATACTCCACTTCTTCCTTCAGTTATTGCCCCATTTTCTTGCTTCCTTTTAGAGGATAAACTCCCTAAGATGTGTTTCCTATATATACCGTCCAATTTTTTTCTATGAATTTTCTCCCAGACCCAGTCCATCCAGGCATCCCCACTCAATACTGCACAGACCCTGGTCCCAGCTTGCCATCTGGTTGTGAAAGTGCGTCCAGGTCTCACCCTCAGTAACAGAAATGGGGAACCCGGGGAAGTACAGGCATTCTTGATACACTCGTGATACGTGTACAGCCCCCGATGCAGCCCACGGCTGGCCTAGCAGTGCCAGGGTCAAAGTTCAATGAACAGAAGGCAGAGCTGGTAAAAGAAACTTGCCAGGGTGACGGTAATGCCAATGAAGTTCTCAGTAAAGGGAAAGGTGATGACTTACACAGTGTGTGGTGGTGATGATGACAGAACTGGAGATGAAGGAGAGGCCGTCATTCATGCTGACCTGAAGCGCGGCTTTCCTGCAATGACATGGGAACCAAGGATACTCAGCATGTGGGCAAGGAGCAAGGGGCCGAGAGCAGGACACACAGGTCCCCCGAGGGCTCTGCTCTGAACTACCCATGGGACTGTAGTCTCTTCCTCTGGGGGCCTGAGCTGTCTCATTTGTAAAATGTGGAGGATGGTCTCCAGGGCCCATCCACCTCTAACATTCTAGAGAGATGTCTGGATACACCTGGCTGGTGTATCAAGGCAGCGTATCCAGCCCTTCTTACGTTGTGGAGAATTGCATTGAATGGGCAGAGCCTGCTCCCATTTAATTGACTTGTCCCATTGTAGTACGAAGAAGTATTCTTAAAAGATGGTTCAAATCAGTGGGGGATAAACTGGTCAAGCTAGAAACTCTATTGTTATCTGGACTCTCAGTGATCAGATTCTGATGGCCATGGTTTTGTTGCTACCCAGCCAACTCACAGAGGTACAGCAGTAAATGAACTAATTTGCCTTCTATTTCCTCCCATCTATAAGATGCTCACTGAAGCACAAGCTTGCATTCTGCAGCATGGACACGGGGCTAGTTTGTGGAATCAGTGGTATCACAGGTTGAGGTCAGGCAACCAGAGTTGGAAGCTTTGTAATTTGAACAAATGACTGAAAGCAGAATTCAGATGAGCAAGTTTCGCATTCTTCCTTAAAGCCTCCGTTCTGTCTTCAGCCTATTATAGATGTGTTTACAGAGAGGCTAGTTTGTGCTCTTTCACAAACATTGCCTCTCTGTTTCCCCGCATATTTCTTTTCTTGCTCAGGGTGCTAATTCTCTCCCTCCTCTTGAATATTTTGATCTCATCTCATCAGCATTTACTATAACTGCACCATCGCAAGATTTTCTCCATAAATTAGTTCAGGGAACCTCGGGCCGCCTGGCTGAATACATGGTGCTCTGGAGAGACACTGAGGAAGGAACACTGCACGTGGCCTCAGAGGGGTCTGAACGTGGGGTCTTGAACCAGTCGTGGACCCACTTATCCTTTTTGAGCTTCCTTTCTGAGTTTCTTTATCTCTAAGAAAGGATATAATCATCTAGAAGGGCAATTATGATGACAGGGTGAGGTTATGATATGAGAGTGCTTTGGGAAGCATGAGAGCTTTCTAGAAATGTAGCTGTGATTAAGCCAGACAGACCTTGTTTTGAACCCATACTCTTCCACTTATTGCTGTGTGACCTTCGGGAAAGCTACTTAAATTCTCTCAGCTACAGATTTCACATCTGCAAAACTGGGATGGTGTGTGTCTGGTTCATGGGGCTCTTGGGAGGATAAAGGGAGGTACCCTTTGTGAAATGTTTACCCTGGTGTCTGGCTCACTGCAAAGCATCGGCACCATTATCATTATGTGGAGGAGTCTAGAGAAAGGCTCCATAATGACAATGAAGAGAGACTCTTTCTCCTCCTTTTGTCCCCTCTACCTCCTTTCTCCTCCCTGGCTGTGGGGTTTAGCTGCTGGTGGAAACTTACATGCCAACTTCCTTTAAGATAGGCGCTGGACACAGCAAATAAGTATCTTCCACAGTGAAGGGCTTCTCATCTGTAAAAAGGAAGTCACTGGATTAAGAGGAGTGAGGCAAGTTTATAATTTCATATCCACTGCTTCCTACAGACCATCAACCAAGTCCTGGGAGACACTGGAAAAGCAGTAATGTTTTGAAATATAAACTCATCTTAAGCTGTAAAATCCACTAGAGTGAACTCAAGGTCTTCTGCCTGAATACCACTCGTCTCTGATCCTGTATGTCCAGTGGAGTCAAGCAGTGAGCAAATAGAGGGTGAGTTCTTACCATAGACCAGGCATCCTTGAGGGGAAATGAGAAGGTAATAGACTGATACTTGGGGAGTATCAGGTCTAAGTCTGGTTTAAGAGAGAAGCCATAGTCATGGGAAAAGTTTGCTGACTCAGCTATTGGCTACTGTTTACAATAGCCAAGACCCGGAAGCAACCTAAGTGTCCATCTACAGATGAATGGGTAAAGAAAATAGGGCATATATATGTAGAATGGAATACTATTTAGCCACAAAAAGTGGAAATCTTGCCACTTGTGACAACTTGGGTAGACCTTGATGGCATTATGCTAAGTAAAACAAGTCAGACAGTCAAAGACAAATACCGTATAATCTCACTTATACGTGGAATCTAAAAAAGAAAAAAAACACAACTCATAGATACAGAGAACAGATTGGTAGTTGCCAGGGGCAGGGGCCGGGGGTGGGGTGCGTGAAATGGGTGAGATGGTCAAAAGGTACAAACTTCCAGGTATAAAATAAATAAGTCATGGGGATGTAATGTACAGCATGATTTGGAAGTTTCTAAGAATGAATCTTAAAAGTTCTTTTCATATGAAAAAAATTATAACTATGTGTGGTGATGGATGTCAACTAGATTTATTGTGATCATTTCGCAATATATACAAATATTGAATCATTATGTTGTACACCTGAGACTAATATAATGTTATACGTCAATTATATCTCAATTAAAGAAAAGTTTGCTGACAGATACAAGTAGCTAAGCCAAAATATGGTCTGGCTTCAGAAGACAGAGTAGCTTCCTTTAGGTGGGTGACACGATGAGGTCACAGGGAATACAAAACATGAACTGCGCTTCAGCGGAGAGATGGGGAAGAGGCATTCTTGGTGGGAGGAATGGCATCAGCAAAGACAGAGCAAACAGAAGGGTTGTTCCGGGGTAGGACGTAAGGAGGATTTGAAAAGATCAGTATAGGAAAATGTGTGCTCCAAGTTCTTCGAGTTAAGACTGAGGGATTTGGACCTAGGCCTATGATTGGCTATGAAAAGAGCTTTGGAGGTTTTTGGAGAAAAACTTGGAGTGATGATTTTGGAAGTTTTAGCAAATGTAGCTGTGAAAGATGGATTAGAGTGGGGGAATCTGGAGGTGGGGGAGTTCTTTTTCTTATCCTAATGGATGTCCGGGGAAAAGCTTAAGCAGTTTTAATCTTGAACTCCTTCAAAACTTCACTGTGTCCCAGATTCTGGGGCCAGAAGCAGGGCTGAGAAGTTACTACGCTCAGCATATGGTAGTCATTCCTTCATGACTCAACATTTACTGGGTGCATGCTCTGTTCAAAAGATTGTGGTAGGACCTGTAGGTGATATGAAGATAAATAATATGTGTTCCTTTAATCAAGCTGTGAATACAAATACCTAGAAGACAGAAAGGAAGCCTTTCCATATGTAATGGAAGGATGCCATGCTGTTGTTGGTACGTGATATGAAACTGATGTCTCTAATGATATTTGAATGTGGGCCACTAAACACTTGCCTGAGTGGAGATGAGGAAGCCTCATACCCTCCATGCCTGGATTTAAGGACCAGAGCCACATGGGATGGGAGTTGGAGGACACATCTGAGTTCTAAGCACTGTGTCTCCATGGAAGGAGGATGAAGAGGATGGCCAATTACAGTCTCCCCTGATGTCTCGGGAGAACTTCAAGTGGTGAAAAGTTAGGGAGGTTATTTCAGGTCATTCACTCATTCACTCAACAAATATTTATTCAAGGCCTACTATGAGCTAGAGACACAGGCTTTGAGAAGAGAAACAGTCTCTGCTTTTCATGACACTGCAGGGGAGATAGTTATTAAACACATTCAGTTTTTTATGAAGAAGTAAAAATATTACTTTGGTACGCGGGCCTCTCACTGTCGGGGCCTCTCCCGTTGTGGAGCACAGGCTCCGGACGCGCAGGCCAAGCAGCCATGGCTCACGGGCCCAGCCGCTCTGCGGCATGTGGGATCTTCCCGGACTGGGGCACGAACCCCTGTCCCCTGCATCAGCAGGCGGACTCTCAACCACTGCGCCACCAGGGAAGCCCCATTTTTTAAATCTTAGTCTTTAGTACAAGACTTTTTTTTTAATTGAAGGAGAGTGGATTTACCATACTATATTAATTTCAGGTGTGTAACATAGTGATTCAATATTTTTATATATTATACTCCATTTAAAGTTATTACAAAATAATGGCTATATTTCCCTGTGCTGTACAACAGATCCTTGTTGCTTATTTAAACATATTCATTTTTATTAAAAAACATATACTCTTGAATGTCTACCATGTGCCAGGCATTGTGCTAGGCCTGGAAGTGAACACAACAAACGAAGCACTGCAGTTTTTTTTTCGTTTAATGGCCACTGTTTTAGTTATCTGTTGGATTTAGGGAATGTGGGCAGGCCTTATGCCCTGGGGACATCAGACATTGAACTTAGCTAATAATAAGTGGCATTTATTTCCTGTTATTCCTTGGATGTGTAGCCTAAGGAGAAGGGATAATTAGCAGAACAAAATGCAGGCACTCTTAGGCCCTCCAGGCAAATGCCACCCACTACATCAAAACTTCATTTGGAATTCTAATAAGAATGAGTACCCCTGGGCTTCCCTGGTAGCACAGTGGTTGAAAGTCTGCCTGCTGATGCAGGGGACACAGGTTCGTGCCCCTGTCCGGGAAGATCCCACATGTCGTGGAGCGGCTGGGCCCATGAGCCATGGCTGCTGAGCCTGCGCGTCTGGAGCCTGTGCTCCGCAACAGGAGAGGCCACAACAGTGAGAGGCCCGCGTACCACAAAAAAAAAAAAAAAAAAAAAAAAGAATGAGTACCCCTGTTTGAGTGAGGTGAACAGAGAAAATGAGGGAGGGCTTCACATAGGAAATAACATGAGTGTTGGGTTTTGATGGGTGAATAGGAGTTCTTGAGGAAGAGAGTTCATGAGGAAAGCATAACAAAGCAGAAAAAAATGCTGTTATTACACAAATTACTATTTAATTAAATTATCATGAGCACAAAGAAGGAAAAGCAGGGGGCTTGCTCTCACATGGGAAGTCAGGAAATATTTCCCTGAGGAAAGGCTCTGTGAGCTGAGACCTAAGGCTGGGTGGAGAGGAGATGGGGTGGGAGAGCACTGGAGCTGCATAGATCCTGGAGCAGGAAGGAGCCCAGGTCTTCCGGGAGCTAACAGAAGGCTGACAAGGCTGTTGAATTTCAGTGAGACAGTGGCTCAAAATGAGGCTAGAAAAGGCAGCAGGACCAGATGACCAAGGCCTTGCGGGTCATGGTGGGGCTTTTGGGACTTTTCCTAAATGTAACAGGAAGCTACTGGAGGCTCCCCTCATATTTAGAACGAGCACTGGCAGATTATGGAATGTTGCCAGAATAGTGAGTGTATGTTGAGTACAGTTATGAAGCTTATGAGGACAGTGGCAGATCACACAGTGCCTGAACCGAGCGTTATTATCTTCAAGATGTTTTCCCATCCACGATGGCAATAACGACAGTGAGACTAGCTGGGGCATGTGTGCCGGTGCTCTCAAGTACATCATACACATCACGTCATCTAGTGTAACCTTCTAGCAGTGCTATCAGGGAAGGATGTCATTCCCTTCATTTAACAGACCATAGGTGGAGACACTTGCCCAGCGTTACACAGGGGAGCTTGGATCAGCACCCGGGCAGTCTGGCTGTCACCTCTTGATGACAGGCATGCTTGATCTCCTCTCACTACAACCTTACGAACCAAGGCAAGGCAGGGCTCACTGGGCTCATTTTCCAGATGCAAAATGGAGGCTCAGAGAGGCCACAGTAACCCCTGATTGCACAGCGTGTCTGACGCAAAGCCAGGACTAGAACTGGATTCTCCAGTATTCTCACCAAGCGCCTCCCTGTTCCAGGAAAGGCTCGTATTAGAGGATAAACCAAACTCGGGACAGGCGTGGCTGATGACAACCTATATTTACTTTCTCTTGGTGCTGCAAATGCTCTAGTAATACTTGGGCGTGCAGATCCCTGCCCACGGAGCCCGCCCACGGAGTCACAGGCCGGCCACTGCGCGGCCACAGGAGGCCTCGTGACTCCTGACTGCATTCTGCGGGCGGAGCTGAAGGGGGCGCGCCGCAGCCACGCACCGGGGCTCAGGCTCCCTCCCGGGCTCTCTCTCTGAGCAGCTCCTCTCCTCCCTACATCGCAACAGGAAAGGGAGGGAGAGCCCAAGGTTGGCTCGGTTAGCCAAGGTCAGGTGGACCGCTTCTCACTTGCCCCCTCCTTTCATTTTCCTTTCCTGCCTGGGAGACCAGCTATTTCTGGAGCAAAGCAGACGAGACCCTCGCTGGGAGGACGGAGGAGACGCGGTCGAGGCCGTAGCACCAGCTCGACACGGCCTCCCATCAGTTCCTCAGCCTCCCAGGCTGTGGGCCTGCTCTGGGGAGCTGGCATTTTCGGGTCTGAGAGGGACTGTTTGGTTTGGAGCGTGTTCCACTTTACCACAAAAATGAGTGACTTTTTTCCCCTCTTTCTCTCTAAACAAAGGAGGGCCATTTGGTTTCCATAACTTTCATCATCTGACTCTTTCCTGGAACGTCCACTTGGGAAGCAGGGCCCAAAGCCTTCCTCCTCGGCTGGGCCACGTTTGGCTCGGGGGCCATGCCAACCTCATGGCCACCTCTGCCAAAGCCAGTGGTGTGGTGACATTTATGGGGTCGTCATCCTCTGGAGGGCCTCAGTCCTCTGTCCACCGGTGGCCATTACACCGCTCGTTAGCACTGGGTGGGCGAGGAAAATGGACGCCGGGAGCTGGGAGGAAATTAGGGAGGGGCGGGAGTTCGAAACTAGACCTTCAGGGAATTTTTAGATGATCTATAAATATCAATTTCCTTGCCTTTTGCCAAAGGTAGTTCCGAATTCAGTGTATACGTACGACATAGGTGAATCCAAAGCATCTGTCTTAGAAGAGTCTGATAATCGAACAGAGCTTGATTTAAATAAGGATCTGGGAATCAATGAGTGTCCTTACACCAAAACACCAGACACCCAGACTTGGGATCTCAGCATCCCTGAGGATGAGGACAAGGGGCACAGGGCCCGGTAGACTCCAGAGTCAAACAGATGCAGGTTCATATCCCAGGTCCTCTTACTAGTGTGTGACTGGGGACAAGTTCCTCGGCTGTGAACGTGATGCTATCATTGTGCGGGGTGGTGTGGGGAGTGAGAGAAAGTGCGTGGAAGTATGTTACTGGGCACTTAATGAACATTTAGTAAACGTTACTACACATTAGTACACGGGTATCCAAGCCTTTGAAACAGTGAATGTGTGGTTTAAAATCAGAGGAACTGAAAATTAAACATTTCAAAATGTCTAATTGCTTGATTACATTGTTCTGTCAAACATCTTTTTAGGCATTAGTGATAGGGATAGAATAGAATAATTAAATAGTTAGAAATCCCACTAGGGTATTGAAGATAGAAAGGGAATTTTAAGGGAGTCTGGGAGACTGTTGTAAGCTACTGACCACTCAAGAAAAGAATCCAGTAACCTAGCAACAATCTACACTATCTTGAAGGAAGACCAGGCACATTCAAGCCACAAACCCTGAAAGTTAAAACACAAGACAATAGATATGGAGTCTGAATCTTGTTACGCGAAGTCAAGCGGTTAATGGTCTTTGAAGAGTAGCATTTTTGCATGTGGCCAAGAAAGGCTGAAAGGGGAAAGAAACTAGGTGAAAGGGGACATTATACGGAAACCTGAAATGAATTAGCATATTTTAGTATATGTCACCACCCTTTTGCTAATATACATATGATTTAAATAGCTCCATAACAGTTCTGGTTAAACCATATAGAGTAAGGAGGTACTAATGATGTAAATAAGGAAGGTTTTTTGCGGTACACGGGCCTCTCACTGTTGTGGCCTCTCCCGTTGCGGAGCACAGGCTCTGGACGCGCAGGCTCAGCGGCCATGGCTCACGGGCCCAGCCGCTCCGCGGCATGTGGGATCCTCCCGGACCGGGGCACGAACCCCTGTCCCCTGCATCGGCAGGCGGACTCTCAACCACTGCGGCACCAGGGAAGCCCCCTACTATTTCTTTGATTATAAAAATGTAGCCCTCTTTGTTCTCAGGGCTGCACTCCCTTGCCTGCCCACCTGTGTCTCTCACAAGCCCCCAGTGCTAATAAACTCACTCTTTGCCTGCCACTTTGCCTCACGCTGAATTCTTTCTGCGACGAGACAAAAGAACCTCAGCTTCAGTAAGTCCTGACGCCAGGTGAGCAGTTTCAATTAAAAGACAGTGGGTTCAAGTCACCTCCTAAGTCAGGGATTGTGGGTTCAAATCCCAGTCTGAGTTTTGGCTGGGTTTTGAGCCCCATCCAAGAAGGATTGTGCTCTCATTAGGAATTCCTGGGAAAATGAAATGTTTTAGTGAATGTGTGTGTGTACATATGTACATACACACAGGCTATTATATCTACACGTACACACACATACATCTATATCTACACATACATCTATATGTATCTGTATTTATTCTATACTGATTTTGTGTAACACTATATACCCATGGTCTCATCTGACATTATTATTAGTAATTTACAATTTGGGAAACTGAGGCTCAGAGAAGTTGGTTAATTGAGTTAGTATTGCACACTAATAAAAGAGCTGGAAATCGAGCCCAGGTTTTGTTGAAATGACTTGCCCATGGTCAACCCAGCTAGTTTTTTTTTTACAGATATAATTTAAACTAGTTAGCCATTTTATATTGTCATAGTCTCACAGCTAGTCTTATGATGCAGCTTGAAGTATACCAGGAGCTGAGTCTGGCAGTTTCGGAGGCAAACGATCAAGATTCTCCACGGGTGAGGTTGGATAGCAGTAGGAGGCTTGTCTTCCACGAGAGGCAACCAGGGTTGAGAAGCTCTGTGATAAGGTTCCGCTGTCTTCAGAGAGACCCTGACCTACTGTAATGAACCCATGTTCCAGAACCATACATGCAAATGTGTACATTCCCAGGTTTTGATCTTGGATCAATGTAATTCTTTTCAGACTGGTGAAGAAGTTCCAGAATTCTTCCCTGCAGTTCATAACTGTCTAATGGATTTGGGATAAAACCAGGATTAAAATTTATTAGCTAATTCAAACACCAATCACAGTGGATTCTTTCACAGGGCTGATTAAATAACTGAAATCCTTTCCAAGTCTTGGCAGTCCTTTCTTGATATAAATATTTATTTCTGGCCAAAAGGACAAGAAAAATAACCCTTAGTCTTATCTAAGGGAGCTTGTTGAAACCCTCCCAAAGCTGATGTAAGCTCCAAAGAAGAGTTTACATTCCTACTGTGACAAAATAGTGGAGGTTAGGGACTGAATGAGCTCACCCTGCCCTTTCTCCACATCTCCCCTGGGTCTAGGGAGATTTTTGGGGCACCCCTGAGCCAAGTATAACTGTTCAGCACCAAATTATCAGCTAGTTGGGGAATGTGTCCCTGAATTAAGACAGAACAGACAAGCTAGAGTTAGAATGAATGTTTCTACCTTTTCACCGACTTGAACAGTAACCAGCTTTTTAAAAAGTTCGACTTTTAAGATACTGTGCAGAAACCTGAAATAAAATGGTACTCAGTAGGACTCCAAGTTGATGAAATTCAAGTTGGCTTGAGCTTTCTGGGGTCCTAGCCAGAAAGGAGGTGGTCGATTACTCTATGGGGACTCCTGCAATGAAAATTCACAAACATGGGGGTCTTACTGCAAAGCTAAGTGGGACCCCATGGCTTAGAGTAGAAAGAAGCTAACATTTATCAGGCATGTCCTATGTGTCAGCCCCCAGGCTGGAAGGTTTTCATAGATGGCTGAGATCACAAGCCCAAGGATTCTTTTGCTAGAAGACCTTAAACTCTACGTAAGGGGACCAAGCAGAGATTTTGAAGGTGCAGAGGGTGGCTTCTACTTGGAAAGGCTGAACAGTGGTTCTGAGGTCAGAGCAATGAGAAACAAGAGTCAGCACAGAATGGGAAGAGCCGGTAGTGAAGCACAGGTGGGTGAGGCCAAGTTGGGAACAATCCGCTGTAACGTCCTCTCAGGCCCAGCTGAAGCCAGAGGGGTGCCTTTAATATGGAGGAACCAAGCTGGCCACCATCGTTTTCCTCAGACACGACCCACACCTATCTATCCATTCGCTAGCCTGGAGTTGTTGCAAGGTTTCCTTGGAAGCCCTCACTGGCTAGTTGCTATGATATCAGGTGATGAGCTTGGTCAGCAGGCTCCAGGTAAGTTCCCTGGGCTATACATGATTACTTCCCCAGCTCCTGTGTGTGTAGGTGTCCAGGATAGCCTTTTAGTTTCCCTCCATGTTCTCTGGGGCAGATTAGAGTAGGAACCATGAGCACATTAAGAGCCTGGGCCCTGGAGTCCCATCACAGCTTGCTACCTACTGGCTGTGTAACCCTCTCCGTAACCCAGAGTTCTCACCTATAAGATGGAATAATACTCATTTCATACTCAGCTCATTTAATGAGATGATATGATTAAATGCTCAACACTTAATAAGCGCTCGACAAACGTCAACTATTACTGCTAAAGTGGGGGTACTTCTGGGCTCATTGCCTGAGGCACCTGTAAACCACGAGATGTGAAGGTGTGTACAAACTGAGTAGGTCTTGCAGAACTTATCTGCTGGGTTGTGTCAGGGCTACATGATGTAGGCGTGACAAGAAGAGAGTCATCTATCCTAATAGGATCTCTGGGCATGTATGTCACGCAGTGATCCTCAAATGGGGGCAGTTTTGTCCTTCAGGGGATAACAGGCAATGTTCGAGACAGTTTTGGTTGTCAAACTGGGGGAGGAGGGCTACTGGCATCTAGTGAGTAGAGATCAGGGATGACGCTAAGTATCTTACAACGCACAAGGCATCCCTCTCCCCTTCAACAAAAAATTGTCTGGTCCAAAATGTCGATAGTGCCAAGGTTAGACATCCCGGTATAATGTCTACCATGGCTTTACATCTTTCTTTGGCCCATTGTACAGAGTTCTGTAGATAGTACTGGGTGGTTCACAGCCCACCCCCGAGAATTCTGGTAGAATGTCCAGAAAAGTTCAGAGGTGTTAAAAGATTATGAGCAGAGGAGGGAGAGGGAGTAACAACTTGAGGGCCGTTGGAAGACGCCTGGCTGGAGTAAGGAAGAGAGTGTTTCTTAGCAAAGTCTTCCATGCAGGCTTTGATGGGTCCAGGTTTGCCTAGTGGTAGGTGGGACCCGAGCCACCCTGCTGGGTGGAGCTTTGCAACTGAAATGGGGGCACTCCAGAAGTGGGACTTAGGTCGCTGTTGAGGCTCCAAGCTGACGTGGGTAGGAAGGCTGTAGGGTCAGAGCACCTCACCTACAAATACCAGCAGAGGACAAAGAGCTGAGTGCAGTCTTAGAAAAAGATAAGTCGGTTAACTTGAGCATTGTGTACACGAGGACCAAGATTACATCACGGCCCCAGAAGTAAAAGGTGAGGGACCATGCATGCACTTCCAGAGGAGAGCAGGGAGGGGAGCCAGCAGCCCTGCTGGTCTCTGGATTGTCTTTCGCGGGCTTACACATTCCCCAGTCCCGCACAAGGCTGGACCTCTGTGGCTCTGGACCCACCCGCTTTCAGAACTGGTCTTTAGCACAGCTAGTTTGACTTCTCAGGATATAAACTGCTTTCTTCTCATATTTAGTGCTATTTTCAGTAATTATAAAAGTAATCCACAGTGAGTGTGAGAAGTCTGAGAAATACAGAGACGTATATCCCTGGTGGTGCAGTAGTTAAGAATCCGCCTGCCAGTGCAGGGGACACGGGTTCGAGCCCTGGTCTGGGAAGATCCCACTTGCTGCGGAGCAACTAAGCCCGTGCACCACAACTACGGAGCCCACATGCCACAACTACTGAAGCCCATGAGCCTAGAGCCCGTGCTCTGCAACAAGAGAAGCTACCGCAATGAGAAGCCCGAGCACCGCAACGAAGAGTAGTCCCCACTCGCCGTAACTGGAGAAAGCCCGCATGCAGGAACAAAGACCCAACACAGCCAAAAATAAATAAAGTTTAAAAAAAGAATAGGGCTTCCCTGGTGGCGCAGTGGTTGAGAATCTGCCTGCTAATGCAGGGGACACGGGTTCGAGCCCTGGTCTGGGAGGATCCCACATGCCGCGGAGCAACTAGGCCCGTGAGCCACAACTACTGAGCCTGCGCGTCTGGAGCCTGTGCTCCACAAGAGAGGCCGCCATAGTGAGAGGCCCGCGCACCGCAGTGAAGAGTGGCCCTCGCTTGCCACAACTAGAGAAAGCCCTCGTACAGAAACGAAGACGCAACACAGCAAAAATAAATAAATTAATTAATAAACTCCTACCCCCAACATCTTCTTTAAAAAAAAAAAAAAGAATAAAAAGAATGAAAATCCTTGGTAATCCTAACTTCCAGTGATAAACATTGTTAGTGCTATTTCAGAATTTTTTCTATGCATATTATTTTTCACATGATTGGAATCATACTACGCATAATGCTGTGGTATTTGGCATCATCTCTATCCAAAGTTAATAGGGACAGATTTAGGTATTGCAAGAAAACCGAATGAAGATAATGGGGCTCGGGGCTCTTGCAAAATATTTCCTCCTCTCAATAAATCTAGACCAAAAAATTCTTGACTGTTGACATTTACAAAACTTACAAATTATCTTCTAAGCAAAGCATCAACTTTTAAAACATTTGTGAGCTTGAGGTAAGAAAAGCGGTGCCCTTGAGACAGCTGTAATTTGCTAAGAAGAAATATATTTTTTAAAGCTTTGTTTTCACTTGGTTGAAGACAATTCAGGATTCATGCACAAGGTATGTGTCTCCTGACATACGAAGTCTTTCAGCTATGCACAGTTAGGTTTGGAAGGGTTTACCTTTGGAATTGGGATTGAGTGGCAAGTCTACTAAAATGGCTAAAGCCTTCCACAGGATCATGGCCATGAACTATGGCAAACGCTGACCGTTCTTAAAGAACACAGACCTATACAGAATCTTAGAGAAGCGGTGGGAAGGAGAGCCCAGGCACACACTTGAGTAACAGTGGACGCCACTAAGTTGCTGTGGTATGCAGATTAGGAGACACCTAATCTTCCTTTCCCTCAGCAACACCCAACATTTCCTCTAAATGAATGTTGAGCAAATATTTAAAGAATGTCAGTTTGAAGGGGGCATAGGTTATTAGCCTGCCTGGGGTTCCCACGAGTCTGGCCCATCTCTATGTTAACCACTCTTTCTTCCACCATCCTACTGTAGTGACAGAGGAGCAGTATGGCATGAGGAAAGGCATCATCATAAAAGTCCAGTCAGCTGGTGCAGAATAGAGGGGGTGCCAACTTCCTCTCTCAGGACAACAGGGCTGGGATAACAGCAGTTTCAGGGAAGTCCACAAGCAAATCTCTCCTCCAACAAATGCTTCAAAGAAGACCACCGTGTGCCAGAGTCCACAGGCAGCTCACAATTTTCATTTGGAAGCAACTGCACACTTGGTAGAACAGGGGCAAAGTCAAGTTTGACTGTCTTACCAGGCACTGCTGCAGTTAACTTTGGACTGTGTCAACTTGCCCTTGGAAGAAGCTCTTTTGCCCCTGAATGAAAATCTTTACCAGTTAGATACTTCTGGTGGCAACTTCTCTTTTATCCCCACCCCATCCCAGATTCCTGGGGGTTTTATCTGACCAAGCAAAAGTGCAGTAAATTTCCACTTATCTATATTTTTGTCTGGATCTGAAAGATAGAAACATGGACTAACACAGTCTTGGCAGGAGCCACTTCAGAAGCAACTGGGTGAGACCCAAACTCCCTCTGAAAACAGGGGCAAAAGGGAAACATGGGCAGATACATGAAAAGCCTGTGAAGTTTAAGAAAGAAGGACCATTTGGGGAACCAGAAGAGGTGGCTTCCCTGTGATCACACAGTCAGCTGCATATACTGACTTTCTAAAGCCTGGGCTCTTTGTTCCCTGGTCCAGGGCTTTTTTTCTTGAACCAGAGTTTAAGTCTTGACTCTCTAACATGCTCTGTGGCCTTGGGTAAATAGCTAAATCTCTCTGAGCTGAGGTTTCCTGTCTATACTATGAGGGGGAGCAGTGAAAATCAGGGCCTCCAAATCGGCACACATCAGAGTGATGTGGGCCTTCGGAATCAGGGGACCCAGGGACCCGTGGGGATCTGTGTTTAGGAAGCAATGTAGAGAAGTGGGCAAAAGCCTCTGGAGTAGACTGCCTGGGGTCCAAACTGCTTCCACCTCTGGCCATCTGGGTGACCTTGGGTACTTCATTTCTGAGTTTCAGTTCCCTTGTCAGCAAAATGGGGATACAAATAACTCCTCCCTCACTGGACTGCCGTGAGGATGAAATGAACTAGTTCAGGAACAGAACGGGGTAGGTGCTCAGCAATCAGTGGCTGCTGTCACTTGGATGAAGCTCCTGGGGGATTCTGATTAAGAATCATGAGACGAGATGCTCCTTTAGATCTCTTCATTCTGAGCTGCACAAAGTGACATTCTATCATCTTCATAAGACATCAACCCCCTACGAATGCATCCAAATTGCACTAAGTACCTTTTTCACCCATAGATGCAACACTCTAACCAGCGAGAAAGGAAACAATAGGCTTTTGTTTGGGAAGTTTGTGTTCTCCTTCCCTCTGCCCTCCTCCCCATCTGCCACCATAGGTGCACTTCAATGATCTCCTTAAGGGGCCCACAGCCCCCGAGGACCAGATGTTTTCTAAGATAAAGTATAGTTTCTGGATAACTGGACAGATTTTTAAAAACAAACACAATGGAAATCCTACATTCGAGTGAGCATTGTCTCTCATCCCCTTGGGAAGCGAGCCCCTCTTTGGAACTGTTAGAGCTGCTTTCATGACTAATGTTCAGTTTGAAAAAGATATCTTCAAAGGGGGCAACGTTTTATGCTTTGAGAGTGAACCAAAAGTAAACCAGAGCCATGCCTTGTGAATAAGACTGAAGATCAAGCTGAGAAACAAAATTTTGCATCAAAAAAGAAATGTGCCTATAAAACCAGGAAACTGATTTGTCACATGGCCTTTCAATTGAATTTTAGTAAGTTTGTTAAAAATCAGTTTCCTTTGTTTATAGTCGTACCTCATAATTTTCCATGCAACACCAGGATAGTCTAGCATGTTTTTCATTATTGTATTAGGAAAAACATTCATTTCTTATTTACTGTTCGTTAAAACGGATCATTTGTCAGCTCCTAACCCAGCGTCTCCTTTTTAGCATTCTAATCTCTCTACAAGTGGATTTCCAATTGAAAGTGGATCTTTTCTTGGCACGATACACCAAATACTGGAGTAGGAAAAAGTGCATCCAGAATAAATAAAGTTTGTGTGAAGATTTCCAAGATATTTTCTTGGCCAGGAGTGAGTTCAGCCTGGTGACTGGAGAACCAACCAAATGCTAAACTTAAGATGCGTGCTTGGCCTAAATAATTAACAAGAATTTTAAAGTTAAAATTTAAATAATGGTCGTGGTTTTTTTTTTTTCTTATGACGGAAGGGACATATGATCATAGAAAACCTAGAAAACTTAGATGAACAGAAAGAAGAAAGTAAAAACGAATAGTGGTCTCATTCAGAGGTAACTACTGTCAAAATCTGGTTGTGTGTCTTTCACGCTTCTCTCTCTCTCTGCATATAAATGTATGTGTCTAAAACAGGAATAGCATCAAGGCACTGTTTTGTAACTTATTTTTAACATGTGAAGCAGTATCGCTAACAACTTTCCCACATAAGTAATTATTCATCTTTCCCCCAGTATTATTTAAGGGTAAAGTATAATTTATATAACAAATTAACTACCGTTAAACATTTATGTTACCATTGAAATGTTTCCATTTGTTTACTTTCTTTCCTTCCTCTCCCTCCCTCCCTTCCTTTCTTGCTTCCATCCCAAATTCCTTCCTTCCTCCCTCCTCCCCCCCTCCTCTCTGTCTCCTTTTTTCTTTTTGCCATCATAAGCAATATTATGATGAACATCTTGTAGCTGAGTCTTTATGAACATTCTCAATCATTTCCTTTTGATGAAGTTGAAATTGAAATTCTGGGTCAAAAAATGTATAAAAGCAGTTGATTCATTTTAAGAATGGCCTTCCTGGGGAGTTCCCTGGTGGTCTAGTGGTTAGGATTTCAGGCTTTCACTGCCGGCGGCGGCGGAGGGGTTGGGCGGTTTGGGTTCAATCCCTGGTTGGGGAACCACGCAGCCAAAAAAAAAAAAAATTCCGAAAGATTCAATGGTCTCTCTCACCAATGATGAATGAAAACACTTCTTACTCTATATCTTTGCCCATATTGGGAATTGTATTTTTTGTTAATCTTTGCCAGTTTGATAGATTATTTTAATTTGTGTTTCCTTGATTACTTGAGCATTTCCTTGAGCATTTCCCACATGCTTATTTGCCATTATTTTTCTTGTAAATTTCCTTTTCATATCTTTTACCCATGGATGTGCTCACATTTGCTACTGATTTTAAGAGCTGTCTACATATTAAAGTTATTGATCCTTTGTTTGTTCTATGTCTTACAAATAATTTAGCATGTTTTCTGTTTCCCTTTAGATTTTTTGGAGGGGGGGAGGTTTAAAGAATTAAAAAATATGTACTCAAACCATTCAAATTTTCCTTCATGGTATCTTCTTTCAGTTATGCTTAAAAAGTCTTTCCCCACTGGAAAATTATGTAAATATTTATTTTTGTTTCCTTCTAAAACTTCTATAGTTTCATGTTCACGTTTAAATTTTTCATCTGGAATTTGTTTAGATGTAAGGTGTGAAATTAAAAATTGAACTGAATCATTTTTCTAAGAGGCTAGCCAGTTGTCTCAATACCATTTTTGAATAATCCATTCTTTTCCCACCGATAAGAAAGGTCATTTTATTTTATACTAAATTCACAGAAGTGCTTGGTTCTTTTTATGGACTTCGTTTTTCCTGTTCTGTTTGGTTTGCCTTTTGTGGCAACAGTCATACACTGTTTAAATTACTGTAGCTTTTTTATACATCTTAAAGTCGGCTAGGGCAAGTTTCCACATTTTTCTTGGCTATTCTTAAATGTTTATTCTTCCATGTATGCACTTTAGAATTATTTTGTTAACTTCAAAAGTCCCACTGGACTTTTCATTGGGATTGTAGCAAAAGTAAATATTAATTTGAAGACAACCGGTATCTTTGCAATCCTCAATTGCCGCTCCATTGTATAATAGTGATAATGATAATAATAAATTAATATTAGCAGCCAACATCGATCGACTGCTTAGTGCATGCTTGGCCCTGTTCTGAGCTCTAATTCTCACACTGAAACATCATAACAGTCCACCACAGAGGTGCTATTACTGCCATACTCATTTTACAGATAGAGAAATTGAGGCTTGGAGATGTTAAATACTGTAACTTGCCACGGTCACAAAGCTTTCAGACAGAAACAGGGTTCTTTTCCTGGGTGGTTCCAGTGTACGTTCTATGCCATGAGTCTATACTGCCTCTGTATTGACTTACATTTTCTTCATTTCCCTCACAGAGTTGTGTAGTTTTCTTCCTATATGTCTCTACAAATTTCGTTAAATTAGTTCTTACCAGATTTTATATGTTGCTGCTGTATTTTTTCTGTGACGTTTGGTCATTGCTGGATCCTGGCAAAGCTATTGATTATTATAAGGGAGCTATTTATTTTGAAATCACCCAGTTTAATAACCTTCTTATTAGTGTAGTAGTCTGTTGATTCTCTTTTAGTTTTGCAGGACGACACAACCATCCTTTTAAAGTAATAACGTTTGGCTCCCGTTTCCTGTACTTACATCTCTCATTAGTTTTCTTGCATTACTGTAATACCCATAGCACTGTCTAATACAGTAGTCACTATCCACAGGTGGCTATTGACATTCAAGTTAATTAAAATTAAATGAATTTAAAAATTCAGTTCCTCAACTGCACTAGTCACTCTTCAAGTCCCCAGTAAGCCACATGTGGCTTGTGGCTACCATATTGGCTACATTTTAGAACATTTTCATTATCACAGAAAGTTCTATTGGACAGCACTGCTAAAACTTCCAGATTAATGTTAAGTAATAATGGTGAAACGAGTTGTCCTGCTTTTTTCTTCCTAACTGTAAAGTTAATATCTCTATTTAGTGATTTACCATAAAATGATGTTGAGTTTTGAATTTAAATATCTGTATGTATTTTTTTATTATGTTAAAGAAGTCTTAACCTACTCCTAGTTTTCTAAAAGTATATATTTAAAAAATTTGGAATGGATAATGAACTTTAATGTCTTCTTGGCATCAAAAAATTTTGCTACGTGAGAGGCAAATTCCCCCTCATTCTTTAAAATTATCTTACTTATCCTGGTCCTTTTTAAATACATTGCTGGATTTTGTTTACCAATATTTTATTTATGTTTGTCATCAAAGAAATTGATTTCAAATATTTTCTACTACTAGTGTCTTGTCCAGTTTTTTTAAAAACTCAAGATTATATAATTTTCATAAAATGAACTAAAACCCTTTTTCTCTATTTCTTTTCTCTGGAAAAGTATGTATCAGATATGAGTCATCTGTCCCTTAAAGTCTGGTAAAACTTAGATGAAAAAAATCTGGGTCTGGTGCTTTAGTTGAGGGGTACGATTTTCTCATATCTCTCTTCCAGTTCATGCATTTCATCTTCATCTGTGTCTAATCACACTCCTTAGTCTATCCATTAAGTTGTATTTCAGTGAATAAACTTCTTCAGCTCTAAAATTTACACTAGGTTCTCTGCAAATGTGCCTTTGTTGAATGTTCTTCCCCTTTGGTCTGTTTGATTTCTTTACACACTTTATTTCATTTTTTAATTGAAATTAGTTGATGTACAATATTATGTTTCAGGTGTACTACACAGTAATTTGACATTTTCATACACTATGAAATGAGCACCGTGATAAATCTAGTATCCATCTGTCCCCACACAAAGTCATTACAATATTATTAATCATATTCCTTCTGCTGTATATTAAATCCCTGTGGCTTATTTATTTTATAACTGGAGGTTTGTATTTCTTAACTCCCTTCACTTATTTCACCCCCCACCCCCCAACCTCCCTCCTCTCTGGCAACCACCCATTCTTTTCTCTGCATCTAGAAATCAGTTTTCATTTTGTTTTGGTTGTTTGTTGCTTCTACATCTTGGCTATTGTAAATAATGCTGCAATGAACATTGGCATGCATATATCTTTTCAAATTAATGTTTTCTTCAGGTAAATACTCAGAAGTGAAATTGCTAGATCATATAGCAGTTCTATTTTTAAGTTTTTGAGGAACCTCCATACTGTCTTCCACAGTGGCTACACCAATTTACATTCCCACCAACATTGTGCAAGGGTCCCCTTTTCTCCACATCCTTGCCAGCACTTTATCTTTTGATGATAGCCATTCTGACAGGTGTGAGGTAGTAACTCCTTGTGGTTTTGATTTGCTTTCCTCTGATGATTAGTGATGTTCAGCATCTTTTCATGTGCCTGTTGGCCGTCTGTATGTCTTGTTTGGAAATATGTCTATTTAGATTCTCTGCCCATTTTTCAATTGGGCTGTTTATTGTTTTTGATGTTGAGTTGTATGAGCTCTTCATATATTTTGAATATTAATCCCTTATCAGATATATAGTTTACAAATATCTTCTCCCATTCAGTAGGTGGCCTTTCCTTTTGCTGATAGTTTCCTTTGCTGTGTAAGAGCTTTTAGGTTGGTGTATTTGTTTATTTTTGCTTTTGTTTCCCTTGTGGGATGAGACAGATCCAAAAAAATATTGCTAAGACAGATGTCAAAGAGAGTACTGCCTATGTTTCCTGCTAGTTTTATGGCTTCAGACCTTACATTTAAGCCTTTAATCCATTTTTGAGTTTACTTTTGCATATAGTATAAGAAAGTAGTCCACATTGATTCTATTGCATACAGTAGTACAGTTTTCCAAATACCACTTATCGAAGAGGCTGTCTTTTCTCATTGTATATTCTTGCTTGCTTTGTTGTAGATTAATTGACCATATAAGCATGGATTTATTTCTAGGCTCTCTATTCTGTTCCATTAATCTATGTGCTTGTTTTCATGCCAGTACCATATTGTTTTGATTACAGTAACTTTGTGGTATAGCTTGAAATCAAGGAGTGTGACAACTCTAGCTTTGTTCTTCATTCTCAAGATTGCTTTGGCTATTTGGGGTCTTTTGGGTTTCCATACAAATTTTAGAGTTATTTGTTCTAGTTCTGTGATAAATGCCACTGGCATTTTGATGGGGATTGCACTGAATCTGTAGATTGCCTTGGGTAGTATAGTCATTTTAACAATATTGATTCTTCCAATCCATAAGCACCAAATATCTTTCCATTTATTTTGTCATCTTGAATTTATTTCATCAATCTCTTACAGCTTTCAGAATACAAATCTTTTTCCTCTTTGATCAGATTTATTCCTAGGTATTTTATTCTTTTTGATACAATTGTAAATGTGATTGTTTTCTTAATTTCTCTTTCTGATAGTTAATAATTAGTATTTAGAAATGCAACATATTTCTGTATATTACTTTTGTATTCTACCACCTTACTGAACTCATTCCAGTTCAAATAGTTTTTGGTAGTGTCTCTAGAATTTTCTATGTATGGAACCATATTATGTGCAAACAGTGACAGTTTTACTTCTTCCTTTCCAATTTGGATTCCTTTTATTTCTTTTTCTTTTCTGAGTGTTGTGGCTACGACTTCCAATTCCATGTTGAATAAAAGTGGCAAGAGTGGGATCCTTGTCTTGTTCCTGATCTTACAGGAAATGCTTTCAGCTTTTCATCATTGATTATGATGTTGCCTATGGGTTTGGCATACATGGCCTTTATTATGTTGAGGTATGTTCCTTCTATGCCCATTTTCTGGAGAGTTTTTACCATAAAAGTATGTTGGGTTTTGTCAAAAGCTTTTTCTGAATCTATTGAAATTATCATATGGTTTTTATTCTTCAGTTTGTTAATGTGGTGTATTATGTTGATTGATTTGTGGATACAGAACCATCCTTGTGTTCCTGGGATAAATCGTACTTGATCATGGTGTAGGATCCTTTTAACGTATTGTTCAATTCAGTTTGCTAATATTTTGTTGAGGATTTTTGCTTTTATGTTCATCAGTGATATTGACCTGTAATTATTTTTTGTGGTATCTTTGTCTGGTTTTGTTATTAGAGTGATGTTGGCTTTGTAGAATGAGTTCAGGAGAATTCCTCTTCATTTTTTTTTTTTTTTTGGAACAGTTTGAGAAGGATAGATGTTAACTCTTCTTTGAAGTTTGGTAGAATTTCCCGGTGAAATTGTCTGGTCCTAGACTTTCATTTGTTGAAAGTTTTTTAAAGTAACGATTGAAATTCATTACTGGTCATTATTAGCCTGTTCATATTTTCTATTTCTTCCTGATTCAGTCTTGGGAGATTGCACATTTCTAGGAATTTATCCATTTCTTCTAGGTTGTCCATTTTATTGTCATATAATTGTTTGTATTGGGTGGGCCAAAAGGTTTGTTTGATTATTTCCGCAAGATGTCTCTAGTAGCACTTAGTTGTCTTTAACTTCATTCAAAACAGTTTTGTTAGATTGTATGTGACGGCAGTCATATCAGCGTGCATTTAAAAAAAGACTATCAAAATTGGTGAATTTTTGTGTAGCCATTTGAATATTGAAGATGGAAGAAAAAAAGCAACATTTTGGGCATATTATGCTTTATTATTTCAAGAAAGGTAAAAACGCAACTGAAACACAAAAAAAGATTTGTGCAGCATATGGAGAAGGTGCTGTGACTGATCGAACATATCAAAAGTGGTTTGCGAAGTCTCATGCTGGGGATTTCTCACTGGACGATGCTCCACAGTCGAGTAGACCAGTTGAAGTTGATAGTGATCAAATTGAAACAATAATTGAGAACAATCAATGTTATATTATGTGGGAGATAGCCGACATACTCAAAATACCCAGATCAAGTGTTGAAAATCATTTGCATCAGCTTGGTTATTTATGTTAATCACTTTGGTGTTTGTGTCCCACATAAGTTAAGTGGAGAAAAACCTTCTTGACCATATTTCCACATGCGATTCTCTATTGAAACGTAATTAAAACATTCCATTTTAAAAACAAATTGTGATGGGTGTTGAAAAGTGGATACTGTACAACAATGTGGAATGGAAGAGATCGTGGGGCAAGTGAAATAAACCACCACCAACCACACCAAAGGCTGGTCTTCATCCAAAAAAGGTGATGTTGTGTATATGGTGGCATTGAAAAGGAGTCCTCTATTATGAGCTCCTTCCAGAAAACCAAATGATTAATTCCAACAAGTACTGCTCTCAATTAGACCAACTGAAAGTGGCACTCGACGAAAAGTGTCCAGAATTAGTCAAAAGAAAACGCACAATCTTCCATCAGGATAACACAGGACCGCATGTTTCTTTGATGACCAGACAAAAACTGTTACAGGTTGGCTGGGAAGTTCTGATTCATCTGCTGTATTCACCAGACATTGCACCTTCAGATTTCCATTTATTTCAGTCTTTAAAAAATTCTCTTAATAGAAAAAATTTCAATTCCCTGGAAGACTGTAAAAGGCAACGGGACCAGTTCTTTGCTTAAAAAGATAAAAAGTTTTGGGAAGATGGAATTATGAAGTTGCCTGAAAAATGGCAGAAGGTAGTGGAACAAAATGGTGAATAAAGTTGTTCAATAAAATTCTTGGTGAAAATGAAAAATGTGTCTTCTTTTTTTTTCTTAGAAAAACCGAAGACACTTTTTGGCCAACCCAGTGGTAATCTCTTATGATCCTTTGTATTTCTCTGGTGTCGGTTGCAACTTCTCTTTCATTTCTGATTTTATTTATTTGGATCCTCTCTCTTTTTTTCTTGATGAGTTTGGCTAAAGGTTTATCAATTTTGTCAATCTTCTCAAAGAAACAGCTCTTAGTTTCATTGATCTTTTCTACTGTTTTTTAATTCTCTGTTTTATTTACACTCTGATCTTTATTTTTCCTTCTAGTAACTTTGGGTTTTGTTTGTTCTTATTTTTCTAGTCCCTTTAGGTGTAAGGTGTTGACTGTTTGACTTGTTTTCTTGTTTTTAGACACTTTAAATGTGTTTATTTTACATCCTCTTTCAAATTGCTCTTTAGTCTTCTTGCTTGCTCTCCGTTTTCTTTCATCTCTTATCATATGATTTATCATTTGGTGCAGTGAGCCCATCTTCAGAGGGGGTTATGGCTTCAGGAGTGGTGTAGGTTGGACTGGATGTATACTGCCTCTGCCAGGGCCACAGGGAGCTGGATGGCCACGGACATATTTTGGAGTTAGTTTCCTGACTTGGTGCTTCTGTATTATGCGGCTGGTAAAGCATCTTACCTTTATTCCCCTGCCTGCTTCCTTGAATCACTGAGCAGCTTTCCCTGTCCCCATTCAATGTCTGGTACAGCCCTCGGAGCCTGATTTCTACAGGGGGCTCTGCTTTTGCCTGCTTGTCTTGCTGGTGCCCTGTATCTACATCAGTAGCAAGATCACAGCCTGAAGACCCCTCAGGCTCAGAGCGCCCAGACCTTTGCTTCCTGCTTAGATTTTGTATTCCCTTTTTGTCTCCTGTGCCTGGGGGTTTCCTCCTCATTCCCTTGAGCAAGGCCACATGTCACAACTTTTAAAATCATATTTTATGCAGAATTTTGGATCTATTATATTGACCAGAAACAAGTCCAGAAATTGTTTTAGATTCCTAAGTGGTTGATTTGTTTACTTTCTTTTTAAGCAAAGGCAAGGAAAGCAGGAGAGACATAGGTATTAACCTATGCTTTTAATTTTCTGGTTATATTTATCATCTAAGAATATATTTAAACAACTTCAACATTTTGGTATTAATATGTTGGTGTTTTATTTGTATCTTAGTGCAATAATGTTAAAGGGTGTTCATAGTTTTTTCAATTTGTTATTTATTTATTTATTTCTTTTTTGCGGTACGCGGGCCTCTCACTGTTGTGGCCTCTCCCGTTGCAGAGCACAGGCTCCGGACGCGCAGGCTCAGCGGCCATGGCTCACGGGCCCAGCCGCTCCGCGGCATGTGGGATCTTCCCAGACTGGGGCACAAACCTGCATCCCCTGTATCGGCAGGCAGACTCTCAACAACTGCGCCACCAGGGAAGACCTCAATTTGCTATTTTTTATATAACTGTTTTTCTTTATATAATCTGCTACAAATAATACTTTATCTGTTGAAGACTCCAAGGCTTATATTGTAACAGCCATAGCTTCATTATCCGGCCTGCAATTAGTCTTATTATGGTTGATAAGGGCACTTCTATTCTCTTTTTTTGTTATAAAATGTAATGCAGTATTTAGGAAAAAATCTTGAAAGAGGAAATATATACTATAAAAATTAAAACAGATAATTTAAAACTTGGATGTAGAAGTGGGAAAGGAGAATGGGAAAAGTAAAAGAATCTAAATTTATTTTATTTTATGGGGACAACTCAATGAGATACTTACATTCATAAGATTGGTAGAAAAATGTAGAATTGAATATGTTGCATTTTAAAATTTATTTATCTTTTCTGTCCTCCACAGTTTCTCGTTCATATTATTTACTGAATGTAAAAGAACAGATGAATTAATAAATGAATGACAATTTTTTTTCAAATTCCAATATTTTCCCCTTAGCTAGAATATTTTTAATAACTATTTGTTTGAGTTCAGGAGTGTTACTTGCAGCATATAATGTGGTTGAGTCACTGCCTTTCTTTTCTCCAAACTGTCAGCTGGAGGCACAATTAGGTTTGTGGTTTAAGCTAAATCCCTACCCCAAAGGCCTTTATTCCTTTTCGATTATGAATCAAGTGGAGAGCCCGTGCGGGTGTTTGCAAGTTTGTATTAGGAAAGGAAGAGAAGCTAGTTTCCCAAGAAATAAAATTGCATGGAGAAGCTGGAAAATATCATTCAATATGTCACTCTACGAATCCATAGTAAATTTGCATTTTTTTGTTATCTTCATATAGCATCTCTGCGTAACCTTTCAAGGAATGGCAACGCTACACCCCATGTCCATTCATGTTCAGAGAGGGGTTGGGTCCAAAGGCTTGCTTGTCTGGGAAGCCTTCTTTGGAAGGTGTTGGCGTCTTTTGAGTTTAACCCTCAGGAGTTTCTGATCTTAGATTTAAGATTCTGGTTAAGGAGAGAGGGAAGGCGGACTTGGATGACATCACAAATTAAAGGGGAAAAAAAAGGAAGGACTCTAGAGGGTGCACGTCCAACTTTCACACCGTGACTTCTTGGGGATACTTCAAGATGTTTTCAAACAGCATGGACTTTTTGGATACGTGAGGGCATTTCCAAGTATCAAGAAAAAATAACTGACTGTTTCAAATCTTTGGAATTATTCCAAATTCAGGAATCCCAGATGTTTGTTAAGATGCCATTGCATACCTCTGTTTAAATATTGAAGTGGGTTTCAAGATGCTATAGAGGGGAAAAGGCATACCCTTCAATTCTTCCGTTTTAAAAACAGTATAGTACCTATTCCGTAACGCTATCAGGAGGACCAAACTAGAGTGAATGGTTAGTCAATAAGCTTGAGTATCCTTTCCTTCCTCTTTGCTCTTTCTACCTCCCAGGGCAATTGTGGCAAAAAGATGTGTGGTATTTAAAATGTCATAGCACTACAGAAAATACAGTATGTTATTACTGTTTATCGCTGCAGATACTGAACCAATAATTATCTGTGTGATGAATGCCAGATGTAAATAATAACCAGGGCTCCTGGCATTTGTCTTTCCATCATCTGTCTCCCCATCTTTCCTGGACAGCAATCTGAATCACACACGTCTTTAAATTAAGAACTTGCCTGCTACAAATGTCTTGCGAAAGTGCCAATGTTATGACAAGTCATTTTTTTCCCATGAAATGCACTTAGTTTTACTTCCATATGCCTGTATTTCAGGTCAGGTATTCACCCTGATGAGAACTTTTTGGCGACTCCAGAGCAAGAATCATCCAGATTGAACAAACTTCCAGAATCTACACATGCGAGTCGCACAGTTTGGCTTTTAGTTTACTCAGAATTAATACATTCAGATCATTTATTTTTCCCTCTTGTGCTTGAGAGTCCCGAATACCTTGTTAAGGAACATCAAGCTTCGTAAGCCCTAAGCAGCCAGGGGCTGCACTGACGGCTGAGAGTTTTGAACTTGGTACAAATGCTGGTGGACTGGAAAACAAGTGCCTGCCGCCTCTCCTGATGGGAGCAAGGGCGCCGCAGTGGCTAGCTATGCCCTCGCTGGTGGCCTTTCTAGCAGGGAAGACCCTTCTCTGTAGTTTCCTGTGTGTGGCCTCACTAGAAGATGGAGCTGGGGAGCCCTTCCCCGAAGCAGGCGAAGCAGGTGGTAGAAACCCCCAAACTCCACGAGAACTTACTGAGCGTCACTGACTCGTTGATCTTGAAGCTGCAGAGGACCCTGTCCACGTTGCGGGCGTGTCGGAAGCCGTTACCTCTGACAACTACTTGAAATGATTCTGAAACAAAGAATAATGACACGACACCTTCATGGACTGCACACCGTTAACCTTAAGTTTCCCATCTGCCCTGGTTTAGGGAGTCTGTTAACTATTTCACCAGGCTTAAAATATTAAAAAAATCAGTTCAGGCTGGGAAACAGAAGCATACGTGTGGGAGCCTTTTGCCACCTATTCACTACCTTCTCGCTAGTTGTTCACCAGGATGGCACAGAACTTCTTACTTTGAATTTCCACCCTGCCTTTGCCTTTACTCTTCCTCCTAGCTGGAACGCCTCCCCCACCCCCCACCTGTGTCCTGCAACCCTTACCCATCTCTCAAGTCCTGGCAGTTTTAAAACCTGTGATCTCTGCCACCAGAAGGCCACGGGGGAGGGACTCTCCACTTCGTCAATCCTCTTGTGTCTCTTTTACATATTGGATGCCGAGGAAAGGATTTATTTAGGACTACAGGTGCCTGGCGTTTTTGAAAACCACTACCTGTGGGCATTCACAGTCTGTCCCGAATAGTGTAGCATGTGATTATGTACTGTCTGGTGTTGTTCTTTTGTCTTTTCTTCCACAACTAGAAAACCTTCCTTTACGTTTAGAGATTGTTTGATGAAGCTTCAGCTCTCCTGTCTCTGCAGGGCACACAGTAGGAGCACCTAGTGTTACGCAGGAATAATTGTACTCAGCAGGGGATCGAAATCTTGCTTAGGGGTCAGCAAGCATTGCCCGTTTGAACCGACATTGGCCCTTAGTGCACTTAGAACTCTCTTCTCTCAAAGTAGAGGAGATAATATCTCTCTGCGGGTCTCTAGCCCTGCATGTGAATTTCATGTTGGCATAATTCATGTTGAGTTAACACGTTAATAAAATATTGATAAAGCAAAAATAATGATCCTCTATACTAGTCTTACTAAGAGAAAAAAACCAGCTAATTAATCCATTAAATGTTTAGGAATATTTGCTTAAGTTTGATGGTAACTAATAGCCAATACTCCATTTTCTTTGATCTTTGTCATCTTTTTGTGTGTAAAATTTGGGGCTTGGGGTAATGCTGTGTGGTATATAAAAAAGAAAAAGACTAAAAGTTAGAGGTTAAAACGCAGTATTGGTGAAAGTGGATCTGGAAGTGTAAATTGCTATCCAGATGGAGATTTTCACTGGAGGATGAATGGAATTAAAAGACTAGCATATGGGACTCTTCCAAACTTTAATAAACGTCATGAATCTATGTTACCTTCATTCTGGGGAAACTAATTTAGACATCATGTTTGCCAAGAGAATAATAACTGATATCAATTGCTCCCTCTTCGTGTGCCAGGCCCTGTGCAAAGCGTTGTATATGTCTGATGTCACTTAAACCTCACCACAGGGAGGTACAAATGAGAAAACCAAGCGTAGTGAGGTTAAGTAACTTGTCCAAGATCACATGGCTGGTAGCTGTCAGAATCAGAACCGGAATCCAGGTCTGGCGAGTATCAAATGCCTTAGGACTCAGTCATCGTGTTCTTTACTGTTATGCTAAAATGTCTTGTGACATATGACTCATTTAGAGATTGACATTGTGATCTTTTAAAAAGCTTATTTTATTTTTACTTTAGACAGGCTTGTCCATTTTGCAGAAAAATGGAGCTGGCCTAGCTGGGAAGCAGGAAACCAAAACTGAAGTAAAAGAAGCCGGAGGCACTAAGTGTGCCACAAGGAGAAACAAGTTAGAACAGAATGCGGTTTAGAGGTATCAACGACCTTCCCTGTAAGGAAATGGAGATTTCTGACGTTGCAAATGACTTGCCCAAGATCATGCAATCTGTAACTGGTAAGCAGCAAAACTGGGACTTGTACCCACCAGCATTCACTGCCATAGTTTTGAACTATATTAAGGTTCAGAACTTAACGATGGTTTTTCAGGACCATAGTCCTATGAGTATTAAGGATTTAGATATGCATGTCGATGCATATACACGGTTGCTAAGTTTAGAAGGATGGACTAGATGGTTTTCTTTAGATGTCTGCCTGGCATGTGACTGATGACACAATTGGTTCAACAAGCATTCTATTAGGTGTCAAGCATTGTGGAAGAATCTTATCGCATCTTGTTTACTCAATTTAGCCTATAGATACCCATTTCTGGTTTTAGTCTGAACGCCAGACATCCAGAAGTCTGCCATTGGATGCTTTTGCTGCTTGCAAATGTTTTCTGCCTCGCTGCTCTGCCTACTTCTCGTCTCCTCAAAGATCAGTGGAAGGAGAGAAGATTCTGGAAACGCAGGCCATGTGCCAGCTCTCTTCTCTAACACTGTGTCCTAGCATAACCTGTTCTGCTGCTGAGTCCTCAGTGAGAGAGGATGCCGGCATGGCTGCTTGGCCAGCCCTCAGGGTGTTAGGGAGGAAGACAGCAGAAACCCAGGGACAGCCATGGTGGAGACGGAGCAATCTAACCCCCGAGGCGCGGGGAGCAGATGAAGGAAAGGATGCCCTGGGAGGCACACCAGAGCAGAGGCGAGCTCCCACCAGTTTCTATGTGAGGATGCACATTTGGCCTCCAGAAGCACCTGAGTATCTGCCCCGGCAGCCCGACTGGAATGTCAGCCCTTCACACGTAGAAGGTATGTAACAAAACCCTGTCAAGTGAATCTGTCAGCAAGAGAGAGCCGGGACACACCAGAACCAGGACATACTGATTTAATTCAGTTTGTCCACAAAGCCCTGAACCTGTCTCTCACCATACGTACATCTAAGTGTTTTTAGGCAGCGTGCACGTTGGTTTACGGCTCCTACAAGGAGTGCCTAGGGACTGGAGGGCATTAGGGAGGAATTTCTACTTGGAAATGATCTTTTACCTAATCTTTTAAGATACATATTCTTTAAGTTATCTTTAAGGTATATGTTTATTATGATTCTTTTGTCACTTTACTCTCAATTATAATTTAAGCTTCCTGATGGGAGAGGCCATCATATCTATTTCTTTAGAATCTCTGGCCGTGCCGCACCCAGGGCTGAGTCAGTCTCAGTGTAAGCTCGTTTAACGAACAAATAAATGACATCTTGGTATAGAAAGGGAGAAAGGGGAGGAGAAGGTGGTCATTTATTCAGGTACCAGTCAGATCTAATCCTGTTTGTTTTCTGAGGCTTAATCAGGTCATTGAATGAAAAGATGCTCAGCGTCCTTGGTTATTAGGAAAATGCAAATCAAAACCACTCCACACTCACTAGAATGACTATAATAAAATAGGTGGACAATAATAAGTGTTGGTGAAGAAATGAGAAGCCTCATACATTGCTGGTGGGAATGTAAATTGGTGCAACTGTTTTGTAAAGTAGTTGGCAGTTCCTCAGAAAGTTAAACATAGAATTACCATATGACCCAGAAATCTCATCCTATACTCAAGAGAATTGAAAACATATGTCTACACAAAAACTTGTACATATATTACACAATAGCATCATTCACAATAGCCAAAAAAGTGGAAACAACCCAAGTATCCACCAAATGATGAATATGGTATTCACACAATGGAATATTATTTACCCATAAAAAGTCACAAGTTCTGACACGTGCTATGACATGGATGAATCTTGAAAACATTATGCCAAATGAAAGAAACCAGACATGAAAGTCCATCTATTGCATGATTTTATTCTATTTCATTTCCATGTGAATAGTGCAGATTAGAAAATCCAGAGAGACAGAAAATTGACTGGCCAGGGCTGGGGAGAGGAAGGAATGGGGAGTGACTGCTTAATGGGTACGGGGTTTCTTTTCAGGATAATGAACATATTCTGGAATTACACAGTGGCTATGGTTGTACAACTTTGTGAGTATATTAGACATTACTGAATTGTACTATTTGAAAGGGTGAATTTTAGGATATGTGAATTATAGCTCAATTTTAAAAAAGAAAAAACTTAAGGTCAATGAATAATTTGATAAACTTATTCTGTTCCCTTTTTTTGCTTTTTTTTTTTTTGGAAATGTGAACACATAGTTTTGCGATGACCTCAATAAAGATCACCTATCAACCACTGTATCTGAAAATGGGACATCTGTATATTCACCATGTGCTCTGGTCACCTAAGACTTTTGTGTAAAATTAGTGATATTTCCATCTTGAGAGTTAGCTTCAGTTTGCTCTCCTATTAAATGCTACTGTAACATGTAACATCTAAAATATAATATAGAGCTGGATGTGTATTAAGTGCTTTCTGATGCCTAAATTACTCTAAGCTTTTTATTTTATAGCTATTTACTTATAAGAATTTTAGTGAGGTATAACTGACGTACAGTAAGTTGTATGTAAAGTGTATAATTTGATAAGTTTTGACATAGGTATACAATCATGGGGTGATACCACAATAAAGATGGTGAACACACCCACCACCCTCAGAAGTTTCCACGTGCCCCTTCGTAATCTCTTCCTCCTGCCCTGCCCCACACCATGCGACCACTGATCTGCTCTCTGTTGTTGTAGATTAGTTTGCACTCTCTAGAATTTTATGCAAATGGAATCATATAGTAAGTATTTTTTTTTTTTGGTCTGGCTTTTTTTTACTGAGCATAATTATTTTAAGATTCATCCATAATTATTTTGAGGTTTATACATAGTCTATTTCTTTTTATTGCTGACTATTATTCATTGTATGAAAACCACAGTTTTATCCATTCATGTGTTGATGAACATTGGAGTTGTTCACAGTCTCTGGCTCTTAAAAATAGAGCAGTTATAAACATTTATGTACAAGTCTGTGCCAGGACATAGATTTTATTTTTTTCCCCTTGGGTAAGCACCTAGGAGTAGAACAGCTAGGTCATGTGGTTAGTGTATAATGTTTTGAGAGACTGTCAGAACTGTTTTCCAAAGTGATTGTACCATTTTACATTTCCACCAACAATGTATGAGAGCCCCTCCTTCAAATAGAAATATCTTTTAATGAAAATGAAGACCAAGGAGAGGATTAAACAATTGATTCAGAAGAGGTGCCTATGGGCCAACATGAGCTCTTTGAAAAACAGTGAAAAGTGAAAGAAATGAAACCACTTTTTGATGTTGCTTAAATGTGTCTGGTTTAAGCATCTAATTTCCAAATGGTAAACATGCCACTTACAAGTACCTTCCTTTGTGCTCACTTACCCAATTTTAGTACGAACAATGGGAAACAACAGAGTAGGAATAATACAATTGCTTCTGAAATGACAATGTAAGGCGCTAATGATAATCTCCTTCCATTTCTGGAGGAAAAGAACTTTAAATGTAGAGCAGTTGGCAGGTTGCACACTTAATTCCAATTAGTTCCTTCCTGGAGTATTTGCTTACATAAAACACTGTGAGCTATTCAAGTCTGAGGCCAACATTGTGGGGCCAGAGGAAAATTGTGCTTAGACAAGACGATGCATTTCCTTAAGAGGCGCTGAACTAGGCAGGGCCAATCTAACAATGGATCAATTTTCCTAATTACACAGAGGCTAATCTGCAAAAACACTTAATTAGGAACTTTAAAAAAGAGTCTGTATTAGAAGGGAAGCAGAATTATTTAAATGCAGGTAATGTCAAAGGTGCTATAAAGGCTCTCCACAGAGCAGGTGACTTCCTACATGTTTTAGAACAGGAACCGTAAATACAGTGGCATAAGCACCATGCTAAACGGCAACCATATGCTTGACCTGGGTATTGGGATAATGGGGAGTGGTGGAGAGTATGGCGAACTGGAAAGAGTACATCCTTCTTTTAAAGGGAAGTTATTCAGTCTCTAATAATCGTTAGCTTGCAATAAGTACAGGCCCAATGTTACTAGATCTGATTTTTCAATACAAGACAAAAATCTGAATTTTTAGGTGCAATCAGACTTTTAAATGTTAGCAATAATTTTTTTTTTAAATTGCAGTGTGAGTCAAAAAGAACATATGTGCAGACCAGACAGGGCTTGTTGGCTGCCAGCTTATAACCTCTGGCAGTGGAGGAGTTTTGAGATGGCTCTCTCTCCAAATAGTTTCACTCATGACATTGATTGAAATTCTTTCTGATAGGGCAGAGGCTTACCTCCTCTTCGCATTAAGATTTCCTGTTAAAATGCAAAATAGTTCCAAGTATACTTTTTTCTTTAGCCATTAAACAAATAATCAGCCATTAATATCTTAGCTGAAGTTGAATTAAGTCTTTAGAAACTTAAAGTTATAAAGGAGACCCAAAAAGGGTTTCTCTGTATAGCACGTGGTTACAGATGGCCATTCTGCTGTTGCTCACGTAATTCTGGGGGTGGAAAGTTGAGAGCATCTACTCCATTGTTGGAAAGCTTCAGTTGTAAAAGTTGCGTGTGTTAAGCTAAAACCCGCCTCCTTGAATTCCTCCCCAATCTCTCCATGGTGGTCTCCTGAAGCTATTTGTAGTAAGCCTAATTATTCCTTTCTGCATGGGAATTCTCCAAATATCCTTGTGAGTGTCTCAATTCTTTGTCTAAATCTCTGTGGTCACTCTGGTCCTTCCTCATCCCACAAGCATCTCATTAGCACCTCTTTGAGCAGATCTTTGCTATAGTGCTTCACGCGTGATTTCGTAATTTGTGTGAACACATGACTATCTCCTAGAGCAGACTGTGAGTTTCATGGGGGGTTGGGACCAAGCACGCATGTTGGTACTCAAATCTTTTCATATTGCTTGGTACATAGTAGACATTAAGAAGTGATGGAAAGAAAGAAGGAAGGGAGGGAAGAAGGAAGGAAGGAAGGAAGGAAGGGAGGAAGGAAGGAAGGGAGGAAGGAAGGAAGCAAGGGAGGAAAGAATCAGTGACTGGAGTCTTGGAAGCTTGACTGTCCTGTGTTCTCCTGTAAATGGACCTTGAGAGCTTGTTCGGAGGTTGTAGCAGGGGAGCACAGCTACTTGTACATCCTTGACTGAAGAATGGACTCTATTGAGGAAGGTCATCCTCTTCCACTGAGCATGCAGCTTCAGGAGGGATACACATGGGAGGGAGGAAGGGGACACCTGCCTAGCCGGCCAGATCAGCTGAATCAACACTGGCTATCAATGGGGTGACAGATGTTGCAGCTGGGCTGCCCTCACATCCTGAATGAATTATTAATATGGTTTCCAGTTCCATCACCACTACTACTAGGAACATGCCTTTGTCAATGCCATTTTTAAAATATGGGACTTGGAACCATGGTCTGAACTTGGAATAGTGGAGCATGGTATTAGCTCTCTTGCCCTGGACACTGGATGGCTATTGATGCGCTCTAAGATTGCATCAGCTTTTTTTTTGTCAGGGGCATTCTTGTTGGCTCTCAAGATATCTATGCTTCTCCTCACTTTTTCTTTTTCTTTGCATGAACTGTTACTAAGTCAGGTTTCTCTAAACCTGCTTGTACGTGAAACTGACGATTTGCAAGTTCAGCATCTTACATTTGTCCCATTAAATTTCACCCTATTATTTGCAGCCCAACACAGAAAGATCTGTGTTGGATCTCAGTTTTACTGTCCACCCAGTGCATTATCTCACTGCCTGTCTCAGAGCTCTGTTTGCTGTCAGAACCATGGCTGTTGCTGAGTTGTTGGTGAGAGCCAGCTGAGATCCCTGTCTCGGGAGAATGCAGTCATCAGCATAGTGTGTCTTAAGTGGATAGGCCAGGGTGGGGCTCCACAGCAGGGGCTGCTCTGGGGGCCAGGGAAGGGAAGTAATTCAGAGAGTGAGGGGAGGAAGCAGAGAGGAAAGGTTTTTGATGAAAGCAAGTTCTATCTTCTTCACAGATCTGTCTAGGGCTTAGTCTCAACATTTTTTTTTTACAAATATGAACAATGAACTTTACAAATATGAATAATATTTCCTTGTTCACATTCTCCTCCAGTACGTATTGAGTTAATGAATCATTTTGCAGCTACTCTGAACTCTACCAAGGCTTCCCCAATTTTCTTTCAGTAGAGAAACATACAGGCATGTTTTTCTCATCTAGGTGTGAGATTATCAACATCATGATTCTCATATTGACCTTCAATCCTTATTAAAATGATACTGATGATAATAATGTCACCTTGCTTTGTTGTAACAGTTTATGCTTTTTAAAGCACTTTCACATAAATCCCTGGCCCTGGCTCCTTGCAGTGGCCTAATGAAAATCACACAGGGGGTATGCTTAGGTCTACTTGACAGGAGTTCACAGCCCTGGACAATGAAATGGCCTCCGATGCTTCATGAAAGCCATGCTTACTCCAGGGAATGATCAGCGACAGACCTTTAAGGGAATCCTTGGAAGAACTTTTGGTGTAAGGATATCTTGTGAAAGTTTTATTTTCTTCTTAGTAAACTTATTCTCTAATCTACATGTCTTAATGATTCTAATTCAAGAGAGGTGGGAGCTTGCTTTTTCAAAACCTAGGCTAGGTCCCATGACTGTGTCTTGTATTACTTTTTTTATAAGAAATAAAGGAAATGGAAGGGATGGATTGGGAGTTTGGGGTTAGCGGATGCAAACTAGTATATGTAGAATGGATATAGAACAAGGTCCTACTGTATAGCACAGGGAACTATATTCAATATTGTGTGATAAACCATAATGGAAAAGAATATAAAAAAGAATGCATATATGTAGTTATAACTGAATCAATTTTCTGTACAGCAGAAATTAACACAACATTGTAAATCAACTACATGTCAATTAGAAAAAAGAAATAAAATAAATAGAATTGGAGAGTTTACTCCGATACAGGAAACTATTATTTGTCCATAAAATATGGGATATTGCACATAAGCCAGAGATTTTAAAAATATTTAAAGAAAGATTCCTTGGATTGGATTTACAAGAGATTTGTCTATTTTATTGGTTCTACCAAAGAAACAGCTCCTGGGATAATTAAGCAGTGGAATTGTTTTAATTTGTTTAAGTTTATTAATGCTTTTAAATATTTTTTCTTATATTTTCCTTAGCTTTAAAAATATCTTTTATTTAATTATTTTTCTTTTCCATTACATAAGAAACATACTGAAAACTATGAATTTGCTAGGATCAGATCTTGTGGACCCTGGTATTTCTGTGCCGTATTCATTACGTTTATATATGTGGTCTTTTTATTGTCTTGAACACCTCAGTGGTAAGTAAAGGAGATTTTGGTTTACTAATCTTTTTTTTTTTTTTTTTTGCAGTACACGGGCCTCTCAGTCTTGTGGCCTCTCCCATTGCGGAGCACAGGCTCTGGACGCGCCAGCTCAGCAGCCATGGCTCACACGCCCAGCCGTTCCGCGGCATGTGGGATCTTCCCAGACCGGGGCAAGAACTCGTGTCCCCTGCATCGGCAGGCGGACTCCCAGCCACTGCGCCACCAGGGAAGCCCGGTTTACTAATCTTTGATTCAAGAATTATTTAAGAAGATACTCAATCCGAGTGATTGAAATTTGGTGGGCTTTTGGGGCCTTGTTCTGTCTTTGGCTATTTCTAATTCTGCTTCATTTAAAATAGTTCAAAGTTCTGATAACTTCTTGAGATTAGGTGAAAGTAGTTAATAAGGGTCGAATGAGCAAAAATCGGTACATTGTTTGTTTAAGGAATGTATGAATCAAGACATTTGGTTAACATTTATTGACCACCTATTAAGTACCACGGACTCTGTTAGGCAATGGGAAGTGGAGAGAAATAAGATTCCTTCTCTGTCCCCAAGAACCCTACAGGAGGGGAACTGATTATGCTAGTGAATTAACAGAAGCTGTATTCATTGTCTTTAGATGTTCTGATTCAGTACAAGGTTGCAAAACATCCAGTAGGATTGCTAAACTGCAAGTCTGGGGTTTTTCTTCATGAATGAGATAACTGCACAATTAAGGAACTCCCCTGTTTTCTAATTGTTTTAAAGTAAAGGAGTTATAAAAATTGTGGAGACAGATTTACCTTGAAGCTAATGAACCCTAGTTAAGCCTCCTGGCACTGGGCTCATGTGGTCATATGCTTTTGTAAATTTGCAAAGGTAAGATTTTTCAATTCCTTTTCTTAAGAATGTTCTCCTGGACCTGTCTTTGCGGCAACCACATTTGTTCCTGCCATCTGTGTTACCAGGTAGCAGTGTATTTAAAGGTCAATAGATAATCTTTGTTGATTGCTTTTCTTCAGGAAATTTACACGTCTCTGTATAGTCAGTCTCCAAGTACTGCTAACAACTTTAAACGTTTACATATATACTTAGTGTTTTGTTGTTGGCACATACTAGTCACTATTTCTAACTCCTTGAAAAGTGTTTCAACTATTCTAAAATAGAGCCAAGAAACTGGAATGGAATCCTCAAGGAATTACCTCATTTATACCAATAAAATATGCCATAAAGAATAAAACTGTACAGTGTTTGAAAAAGCTTGAAAGTTCTTCCTCACTCCTTATGGGGTTGCATGATATATTTTCTATGACAAATTAATAATTGGCATTTGGGGTCTTCCCTGGTGGCACAGTGGTTGGGGGTCTGCCTGCCGATGCAGGGGACGCGGGTTCGTGCCCCAGTCTGGGAGGATCCCACATGCCGCGGAGCGGCTGGGCCCGTGAGCCATGGCCGCTGAGCCTGCGTGTCCAGAGCCTGTGCTCCGCGACGGGAGAGGCCACGGCGGTGGGAGGCCCGCGTACCACAAAAAAAAAAATAATAATAATTGGCACTTGGTATTTTAGGAGACTAGAAAGGCGATGTTAACAGTGAACTCTCAACGGTGAAATACTACAGGTCCTGGAGCACAGGAACTCATGGAGAGAAGGTTTATCCTTTTTGTATCACCAGCACTTACCACAGTGCCTGGCATTCAGTAGGTGCCTGACAGTACTTTTTAAATAAGAGTGATGGGAAACCTGTCAGGAATTATACAAAGAGAGCCAGAATGGTTGAAATTTTAGGCAGTCCATTATAATACAAAACAACAGTAAGAACGTGATTTTGATCAGTTAGAGAAAATACTGTGACTCAGAGAAGGCTGACTCTTTGTATAAGTGGAGGTTTGCTGTATTAATGATAAAATTATAATGGCCTTTTACTGGGATAATTGGCGTAGCCTATCAACATTTTGTGAGGAATTGTGGATTAAGCAATTAATTATGATCAACATATTAATTACGGAGAGAGGTTCAGCACTGATTAAATAATTTAAAATACCAACATTTCAGAGGTGGCCTATGATCACTGTGATAGCCGCCATGAAGATGTAGGGTTAGACTCCACTTGTATCCAGAGAGGGGTACTGATGGTGATGTGTGGGAATCCAGTATTTCTGTAATACTCCCAAATTAGTTCCCATGAAAGGAGAGAATTTAGATAGGCTTTTCCAAACTTTCAAACAACTGGCATGTTGATTCCTTATTCCCTTTTTTCCCTAGAAGCAAATTTATTCAGCAGTTTCTACTCCTCTTTTTCCCCCTCCCCTTTCCTGCCCCACCTCCCTCCTTCTCTACTGATGAAGTAAACATGTGACTTGAATTCAAAATCTCATTATTTGTGTGACAGCGATTAGCATTTAATTTCAATTTACCTCCTGCACATATGGTGGATGGTTCAGCTGCTAGAATTTCGATGCAGGACTTCTTCAAAATCTAGGAGGAGAGGAAATCAAAAAAGTCAAAGCACAGCTTATTTTGTTAAAACAGAAAAGTGGGGTTTGCTTTTAGCTACCAGGATAGGAAGGCTCAGGGACATTATGTTGTAGTGGGCGGGTAAGTGGAGGATAACATTTTTACTAGTATCATTAATGTCAAGCATTTAATGAGCCAGCACTGTGCTAGATGCTTCCGGGTATCCCCAAAATCCATAGGAATTATTCATTCATTTGATCTTTAGGCAGATATTTATTGAGTCTATGATACACCAGTCCTAGTTATAGAGGGGTTTAACATCTAGTTGAGGAAATGGGACCTACACTTGAAAAGAAAAATAACAATGGCCCAGCCTATGTGGTAGGTGCCAGGGTGAAGCGGCAGACGGTAGGAGCTACAGAATTCATGGGGAAATCACTGAGGGCTGCTACATGGGGAAGGGCTTCCTGGAAGAGGTGGGTGCTGAGGGTAGGACTCAGTCAAGTGGGGAGGAGTAAGTTAGGGGAAGGTTAAGGTCCAAGCAGGGAGTGGCATTTGCAAAGATGAGAAACTAGAAATACATAGACCTCTTTAGCTGGAACAAAGGAGCTGGAACAGTAGAAAAACGAGTGATAATAGATAAGCTGGAGAAGTAGGATGGAGATGGCCAGCCCTCTAGAGGGGATACATGTTCAGATTACTCAGAGTTCCCTTCTAGTTAGAGAAGTGGAAATGTTGCAGGAGAAGGAGGGCTTTGAAGGCGGCTTGTTGTGCCTCGCTCTTTAGGAGGACCTTACTTGCATGGAACTGTAGTCTTCCGCCCAAGTGAGTCTTGTAGGGTTGAGTGGAGAGTCTGGAGGACCCCATGACCGCATAGGGAAATAATAATGAAGTCTTCTTTTGGCAAAAGCAGGGTACCTGACTGGTAGGGTTCAAGCTTTTCTCTACCATTTCTGAATGCCGTCTCTTATTGCATAATGATTCTAAAATTTCGACCAAGCATTTTAAACAAGTATAGGACACTGAGTTAATTTACCAAGCAAAGGCAGTATCTTTATTTGGGCTTTACTTAATTTGGAAATTGAGATGGTTCAGAGGCCTGAAGGAAACTCTCTCTCTATTTATGAAAGGGGCATTTGTTAAAGGAATTAAGAGTGAAGTAAAATGTAAAGTCCATAGAAGAAAACAGCATCTTTTAGCATTGGGAAACACCCATTTACTTGTATGGATGTATGGATTTATATAGGCTTCTTTGTTCCAGCTTAAGTGACACACACACCACAAGATACAATCAAATAAAATACAATAAATTCAACAGGGGAGGAAATGGATTAAAGGGAAAATAAGGGGAAGATGAAGTAAGGAGTGAGAATAGCATAGAAAAATACATTTTTTGATTATGTATTATTAAGAGCTTATTTCCTTGCTAGGAGCAGCTCATGAATTTAGTTCTAAGCTTTCTAGTAGCAAATGAGAAGGGCAGACAATATTTATGAGATTCTCAATCTGAAGAATGAAAACAAACCAGTTTCTCAGAAGAGATAATATTTACCCATTCCAGAGAGAAATCTGGGCGTCCTCATAGAGAAGCATTGTGAAAGGAAGTGAACGACATGCTTGAGAAAATTGTTCTCTGATGTACAGATGACAGAACATTCAAATGCAGTCATTGAAACAGGCTCCCTCACAACCATGGGTCTTAGGTAATTCTCTATACCTGAGAGTAATAAGAAGCAGCACAGTCCTCCCTATCTTCAGGAGGATTGGTCCAGGACCCCCGCGGACAGCAAAATCAGAGGATGCTCATGTCCCTTATATAAAATGGCGGAGTATTTGCATATAACCTACACGCATTCTTCCATATACTTTAAATGATCTCCAGACTGCTTATAATACATAATACAATGGAAATGCTAATGTAAATATTTACCAGCACGAAGCAAATTCAAGTTCTGCTTTTTGGAACTTTCTGGATTTTTTCCCCCAATATTTTTGATCCCCAGTTGGTTGAATCTGCAGATGTGGAACCCACGGATACAGAGGGCAGCCTGTATTTCTTTTTCTTGACAATTCTAAAATCCAGATTTCCAGCTGACATTTTTTTCCTGACATTATTTCTGATTCTTTTACAATTTAAAGGCATTTTCGTATTTTGATTCCTCTGTTTTCAGCTTCTACCTCATTCCACAGTCAAAGCAATTTGTTCCTTTTTGTCAGTGTTTGCCTTCTTTCTTCTCCCTCTGGCTTACCCAGTCACCGTCCATCTCAAACATAGGTGCAGCCTCAGTTCTCCCTGGTCCCCAAGGACCATCACCTCTGAGCCCTTCACTGACATTCTGACTGGGGATCAGGGACCCCAAGGATGTATCCTGGACATCCATGTTTTGCTTCTGGCTTTTCCATCCTGCCTTTCCAGTGGTCAATTGGTCCTTCAGATGCAGCAGCATCCTAGGACTGGGGCTTGCCAAAATCTTCATCCAGATCCTTGCCAGTGACTCATATCCCAGATAACAACTGCCCTATCTGAGCTGTGATGACAGTCCACTCCCCTGTCCCCCCAGTTTGCTGCCATTGGGCTCCTCCTGGCTGAAGGGCCGCCTTAGCTACTGGTTGCCATAACTCAGAGAGGCAGGCATGCCCTTCAACATGTCTTCAGGCATAAATCTCTTAATAGGCCACATTGGGAGATCCAGAATTAACCCATATGGAGAACTTTATTAAACAGTGACATTAGAACGACACAAAGCTTTTTTTATGTTTTAAATAAAATTCCTCTGTCTCCTTTTATAAATCACTTTATCATCTACAACTAAAGATTTCAACAGTCCAAGAATGAAAATTGGGCTATCCCATCTAACCTGTCTCCATTCCCCAAACTCCATCAAAACACATAAATGAAATCTTCACCCATGTTAAGTTCCTGACTTTGAAGCAACATTTTTTTTTTTTTTAAAGTGACTCAGCCCTTGTAGTGTTGTTGTTTGGGGAGGTCACCACTCTTTTTATTTTTTAAATTTATTTTATTGATTTATTTATTTTTGGCTGTGTTGGGTCTTTGTTGCTGCGCACGGGTTTTCTCTAGTTGCGGTGAGCAGGGGCTACTCTTCGCTGCTGCGAGCGGGGGCTACTGTTTGTTGCGGTGCACGGGCTTCTCATTGCGGTGGCTTCCCTTGTTGCGGAGCATGGGCTCTAGGTGCGCGGGCTTCAGTAGTTGTGGCTCGCGGGCTCCAGAGCACAGGCTCAGTAGTTGTGGCGCATGGGCCCAGTTGCTCCACGGCATGTGCGGTCCTCCCGGGCCAGGGCTTGAACCCATGTCACCTGCACTGGCAGGCGGATTCTTAACCACTGAGCCACCAGGGAAGCCCGTGAAGCAACATTTTTGAACCAGCCCTAACACTTAGCCAGGGGTGAGTAAAGGAAACACCCGTGAATCTCTGACCACAAAGACACACTTACAGGTTTTGTCATAATAAACACATGCTGTATTATTCTCTCAAAGTGTCTGCAATTAGCTGATAAATCTAAGGAGTGTATAAAGGGCCAAAAAATTTCAGCCAAGGGCTGTGATTCAATCCAGTAAAAACACAGCTTTCCCAATCTTAACTTAAAACATCTGGAAGGGATGCATTGCAGCCAATGGAGTAAAATTTATCAGTGAGGGGCATGGGCAGGACTTGTCTGGGACTGTAGCTTCTATGAGTTAGAAATGTCTGGTTTCAAAAGGTAGGAAGTCACAATGGCATGGGGTGGATTTGGGGGGTTCCTTTGGTTATTAGCAGCCCAGACTGTACAGTAATCAGTCTGTCCGAACTTCAGCAGACAGCAGATCAGCCTAGGGACTGGAGGCTGCGTGGGGGTGGGGAGGCAGAGGATCCCTCCCCGACCTGGGCACTGGTAGCCATGGAGGAGGTAGAGACACAGCACTGGGAGATGGATGAACGCAAATCACTAGACCGAGTGGAAAGAATTCACACAGGGTTGGGGCGACGTCAGAGGTGATAGTCTAACTGACCTCTGATGGAGACTGGCTAAGACTACCACATGCCTCAAGCATGATCCAATGTGAGGAGTTGGGTCCTGGTCTTGCCCCTGGTCCTGTACTTACCTGACCTGTGGTCCTTGACAAGTCCTTTAACTAGTCTGAACCCCAATTCTGGGAAACAGTTTAACATACTAATAGTTTAGTATTAAACTAAATTGGAGTCGAATTGCTTGAGTCAACTCACTCATGAGCACTGTGACCTTGGGCAAGTTCCATAACCTCTCTGAGTCTCTGTTTCCTCATCTGTAATAGTGGGATAAGAACAGCGCCGACTGCATGAGGTTGTTCAGTTGGGAAGATTAAATGAGATAATATAGGCAGACTCCATAGCACAGGGCCTGGAAGTCCTCAAATAATGGTAGTTTTAATCTTAAGAACCTGGGCTCTGGAGACAGAAAAAATAGATTGGGGCTTTAAATAGATTTATGTCCAAATACAAGCACTATCACTTACTGGACATGAGGATTTGGATAAGTTATTAAACTTCTGAATCTCAGTTTCTTTTTCTGTAAAATGAGAACAAGAAAAACACCTCAAAGGGCTGTCTGGTGGTAAAATGAGTAATAGACATGAATGCAGAGATATTTAGTTTGTAAAATCAATAGAACTTAGGTGGTAAAATTCATATTGGATTAGAGAGTGAGGAAAAGAGTGAGATTAAGGAAAACTGACAAGGTTTTTGTTTTATAGACAGAACTAGACAGATGGGATTGGTCAACAAATAGTATTTAACAACCTTGGGCCATCAGCCAAAAGTGCCCTTCATGAAAACAAGAAACCAAGAAATGTGCTCAGAACAACCTTAGTAGTAAAGCACTTAGTAGGATGTCTGACACATATTCGGTTCTCAAACAATGGTAGCTGTGACTGTTACCGCTGTTATTACTGCTACTACTGCTATTACTCTCGGGCAAAGACAGTTAGCTCATATCTGCTTCTATCCTATCACCCACCACTGGCCCCTTGCTAAGTCCTATTTGCTGAAAATGCCTGAAAGATGGCTAATAATATTTTCCTGCTACCTTTTGGGCAGATTTCAAAAAGAAGATATATGGGTAAGCATGTTTGAAATCTGCAAAGAACTCTATTGTAAGTACATGGGTTGTTACTGGTAATGACACTCCTGCACACTCATGAGAGTGTTGGGGGAGTAAAAGAGGCAGCAGGTGTAAAAGAACTTTGCCAAGTAATAAGGGCTGCTTAATAGACTTAAAGTGAAATCGGACTTCCCTGGTGGCACAGTGGATAAGAATCCGCCTGCCAGTGCAGGGGACGCTGGTTCAAGCCCTGGTCCGGGAAGATCCCACATGCCACGGAGCAACTAAGCCCGTGTGCCACAACTACTGAGCCTGTGCGCCACAGCTACTGAGCCCGCGTGCCACAACTACTGAAGCCAGTGCACCTAGACCCCGTGCTCCACAACAAGAGAAGCCACCGCAATGAGAAGCCCGCGCACAGCAACGACGAGTAGCCCCAGCTCGCCGCAACTAGAGAAAGCCTGCGCGCAGCAACAAAGACCCGACACAGCCAAAAATCAATAAATACATTTATTAAAAAGAAAAAGTGAAATCCATTGTGAACCAGTCCAGGCTGTATATAAAACTTATATATATATATATATATATATATATTCTAAAAATCTAAAGTCCTTTTTCATAAAGTTCAGAGTTTACGCAGAGATTTCTCAAGAATACTTAAAGATTGTGAATATTTGCATAGAGTTGTTAAGAATCCCTCCCTTACCATAAGCATACCTAATATTTTCCCCCCTAACTGCTCTGCCTCCTTCCCTAATAAAGTATCGGTCTTCATTTACTTGGCCACTTCCTGCTGGAAGACTTTTTGTGTTAATACAAGACCAGTTTCCTTTATCCATTCATAGTATAGGGTCCTTTTCCTTCCACATATCTAGACAGCATGTTTCTTAGTGTCTTACTTGTTGTGAAGGGTACATTCTGCTTCAAAGATGTCTGGAGCTTGAAGTAGGCTGGCCCACGGGTGGTTAACTATCTATTGCCCAATTACATCTCTCTAGTTCTCTAAGACGAAAACCTAGGAGTTTTCCTTAACCTCACTCTCCCAGTCACCCTCCAAATCCAGTATGGATTTTGTGACCTAAGTCTACCAATGAAATATTTCTGTATTAATTCACATTTTAGTATAAATTGCTAAGAGGACTTACTGTGGTTTATAATTATATATTTATCTTTTTGATTGTTTGGTCATTGTCTATCTTCCTCAGACTATAACCTCTATAAAGGCAAGGAGATCTGTTTTTATCCACCACTGTACCCACAAGGCCTAATCTAGCACATAGTAGGCACTAAATAAACACTTATTGAATAAATAAATGGCACACTTTCTGCATGGCTTCATTAACTGACGTTTTAGTATATTATGTATCAGTCTTTCTTTTTCCCTGTAAATATAATCTTTTCTCGTCTTTTAAATTAAATTAAATTTTAAATCTTTTAAATTAATCTTTTATAGTCTTTTGAATACAAGGTTATGTTCAGCATCTTGTAACATCTCCCTCTTCTTATCAAGTCTTTGGGGACTGCCTTCCCAGGAGGCCTACTTCAACACCTCCATCTTTTTAAATGGCTTATCTTTTTAAACAATAACGTTGTAGATGTATCATGTTCCCATGTCTAAGGTCTAGATGGGCCTGCTGTGTAAAAGGCCTTGACCCCTTTATTTGGGAAAAATGTAAAAGTATATGTTTGGGGGGTGGGGTGCAGGGTCCCAGGTACACTAATACAGCTGATGGCAGAATGCACATTGGGTAAGCCTGCAGGCTATTGCTTTTACAAAAGGCCAGGGAGCTTGGGACCCAAAACTGGCTCACCCATGCCTTCAGGGCTGCCAATGTTGCCCCCATGAATTTTGAAACTATTTGGTCTCTAATAAAATTTTGAAGAAAAAAAAAAAGATAGTCACCTTTCCTAAGTAAAATGCACTCTGCACTTAAAATCAATAGACATATCTATTATTAACTATGGACATTATCCTAGATTCATATCCAGTTCTACAGAATCTGAATTTAAAATAAAAATTTACTATCACACACACATCTTTCTGGGATTCATATATGATTTTATGTTACAGTCATACATTATACCAAATAAATATTCCAACATGCAAGAAAGACATTCTTAAGAAGTTACTGAATTTTACATAATAAAGCCCATCCTCAAAACATACAAGAATTTTTGTCTGGAGGGGGGCACCCAGCTCACTTAAATAAATGCTACTCTTCTCTCAGTTTCACACTCAACGAGAGTCTGGTGTGAAGAAGCACAGGACAAACAAGGTTCTGAAACCGAGGAAATTCATTTTTATTCCGTGAAACCACTTTCCTCTCCTGTTTTCAGAAGGAAAGCTCAGATAACTGTGAATTCCGAGACGTGGTTTATTTAGTAAGAGAAGCTTGCTGATCTGCTGAATACTGGCAAAGTCAGTGGCCCTCCTTGGGAGCTAAACCCTGCAGCGTTTCACTGGGTTTTGTTCTAAATTCTGCTCTTGCTTTTACAATGGGTTTTAACAGATTCCTAGATATAGGAGAAGGAGCTGGAGGGGTGTGGGGTGACCTGAGGATTAACTGAACGTGCCCCTCTGCAATCTTTGTAGCCTATTCAAGCAATGGGACTTTTTAAATTACATTTGGACTATTTCATAAGCCAAATAGAAAAAATAGCTTAGTTGAAATGCCTGGCCCGAATGCCTGCAAAGTCTGAGTCTAATTAAAGACTGCTGAGGCAAATGATTTTTTAAAAAGATTTTCTGCCCACTACAGAAACAACAATTGAGTCTATTTATGTTTCCAGGCCTGCTAATGTGAATGGGGCACAAAATGCCATCTTTTATAGATATGGTCCTGGAAAAGAGGGTGGGGGAAGGACTAACGGGCTTTTACAAGAAACGGAGCCACAGAACTGCCCACTTGTGGTGCAGTGCAGGTCCGAACACTCTGCAGTCCTCTGCCCTGCTTTGCAATGAACGCATATGCACAGCCCGGCATATAAATGCACTGGACACCACGGGGAATACGACAAAGGGGGCGGTCTCTGTGACTGCACAATTCAGCATCTGACCAGGAGGAAAGGCACGTGCCAAACAAGTGATGCCAACAATTAGTGCCACTGGAGTTCAAGGCAGGGAGAGTTCAAGGTGTAGGAGAGACCAAGGCAGGCTCCTCAGAGAAGAGAGGACAGGAGCGTAGCCTTGAAGTTGAGACAGAACTCGAGAAGGCATTCAGATGGGGCAAAGGAGGAGAGAGTGGTTTCTTCCGATCACAAATAAGGATGGGTTCTTCCAACCACAAGTAAGGCTGATTAAGAGAAGGGCTGTTGCTGAAACGGGCCTTCCCCTCTGCTAGCCCTGGAAAGAGAGTTGCTTCAGTAAATTCAGGTACTTTCCAGGACTATAGGAATGTGATTCAGATTTTGATTTGAGGAAAACCCTTAGCAGCTCCTCGTGGGGTCTTGGAAGAGTAGATGGGAGGGAAGCAAGGAAGATGGGCTTTGCCTTTGTCAAAGCTTCACCAGGGCTGGATCAGGGGCTCCGTTTCTTTCACCTTCCCATGATTCACCTTCCCATGAGTGGAAGGGAGAAATCAGCACAGGACATGGTTTTCATAAATAAAATAAATATATATACACCATGGAATAGATTCATTCCTCAGTTTCAGTAATTTTAAAGCTTCCTTGATAACAGGATGTTTGTGCCAAAACTTGCAAGAAATCCTTGCAAATATGGTCATGTTTGCCCAATACTTGTTTATTGTTGATCCAACATGTAGAAAGCTCTAGGCGCTGACTCACCCTCGCATTAATAGGAAGCCCTACGCAGGCTTAAATATTTATTGTAGGGAAATGCTCCTAGATGGAGATGGCTTGGTGCCAGTGACTGGGTTCTCCTTCTCAGAGACAGTGTGCCTGGTTCCAGGTACCGCCCTTGATTACACAAGAAGTGGGGACAGCTGGGAGGAGTTGGCATCATGGTAACCAGGCCAAGCGTTGGGATTCAAAGCTGCAGACCCATTTCAGGGTTATCCAAACCCAGCTTTCATGTAGGTTCCCATTTCACTGCCTGCAGCACTTTTGAAAAGGCAAACAAAGACCCAGGAGCCTCGCTGGACCTTTACTTCATATTTTCACTTGAGGGCTGGCGCTACATTCACCAGTTGTGGTCAATGGAAATTCCCCGAGGAAGCCACAATAAGGAAAGGCAAAGGCATAGTTTCTTCCTTTACAGTTTTACTGGCTTAAAGGGCTCCAATCTTCCAACCATCCAAATTTTGTCTTATTTTATCAACCAAGTTCTGCAAAAGCAAGAAGGAATTCTGTCCTCCGAGGTAGAGTCCTGAGCGAGTGTGGAAGGGAAGACGTTCCTTTCAGCCTGTGTCAAGTCGCCAGCTTCTCAAGATGATGGAATTTCATCCATTGAGTAGAAACAGATTTTTCAGAGGCACTCTCCACCTAATAGTAAGCGGCAAAGAGCTCTCCTGCCCACCACCCATGGTACACTCAGATCAGAGAACCCACCTGGGTTCTGGTCTTGCCTTTGCTATAACTGTGTGAACTGTGTCAAGTCATTTCACGTTTTTGGTCTTCAGGGTCCCCTTCTCTGAAATGGAGCTGCTTCCTGGCCTACCCACCTCATTCACTAGAGCACTACGGTCACCTTGTCATGGACCTTAGAGACAGAGCTGAGTCTATTCCGGATCACCGCCCACTGCTGTGTAGTCTTGGACAAGTTAGCTCATCTCTCTGTCCTTAGAGTATGTGCTTCTCTAGAAGGAGTAATAATATCTACATTAAATGGTGGTGGTGAGAATTTGATGAGATGACTATGTAAAGTGATTTTCACAGGGTCTAGCGCCTAAGAATTCACTAAATGATGACTTTTCTTATTTTTACCTTCCTAAGGAAATAGAGGTGGGAGAAAGCCTGGGCTCTGGAGTCATGGAACTGGGTTCCAACCCTGATCTCCCCATTAGAGCTGTGTGCTCTCGTGCAGGGTATCTGAGCCTCAGTTTCTTCATCTGTAAAATGGGAATATTTCCCTCCTAGGGCTGTTGTGATTTTTAACTAGGATAATATTAAATGGGAAAAAGGAACAATGTTTGGCCCCCAAATAAGTTATCTACAGGCATCGATTTCTTTCTGCCTTTTTCCTATGTCCCACTGATGGGAGATTAAAATGGAAAACAAGTGAAGGCACTTTGAAAAATAACGTTATGCAAATCTGAAACATAAGTACTCCCTCCTTAAAGTAGAGAGGATTGAGGAACAGTAAAAAGACCAAAACACAGGAATCAGATTGAGGAAGCAGAGAATCCGGGGACTTGATGTATCCATGCCTTGAATAATCAGCTTCTGATAATCCAGTGGTGATTTTCCACTTCCTCAGACATTCACAGCCCAGTATTGTGGAAACAGCAGGCTCTCTGGACCCAGACTTCCCTCCTCCACCATTATGAGTGGGCAGACTTGGGGCAGTTTATCTAACTGCCCGCACCTCAGTTTCCTCACCTGTAAAATGGGGATAATAAGGCCCTCTTCAGAGAGTGGTTGTGGAAATGCTTAACAGAGGAGCTGGTAGAAAGACGATGCTCAGTAAATCATAGTAATGTTTCTTCTTCTTCACAGGCCTCATGAATACTTGTCCTGAGTGTTTATTTATTCATTATCCAAAGGGAAGCTGGGTAAAGCGCCATGACCTCTAGATTCCCTGAGAGTCTTGACTGCAAGCATGATTGTTCCATTGTCAGGCTTTGTATATGGTACGTTTGCCCACTGCCCTTACAGTAAAATAGCATAGTTTTCAAGGCTCCTCATGATTTAGCCGTTGCTTACTGCTTCCTTCATCTTCTGTCATTGTCCACCCAAGCCCTACTCTTCTTTCATTCTGTTACATACCATCTTAGGGTTCTGGTCTGACAAGAATGTTGTATCCATGGTCTTTCGATGAACAACTCTATTTCACCTTCAGCTTATCTCTGCACAGGGGCCTGAGTTCTTTTCCAACTTTACTCTTAATCTCAGTCATATGTTACTTCTTATATACCATGTGTCACATAATTATACATATTTATTTATTGACTTGTTTTTATGTGTCCCTCCCACCAGACCATAAGCTCCACCAGGATAGGGTGTCTACCTGCTTACTTATAACCAAATGGTCAGAGTCTACCATAAAACGTGTTCAATGAGTCTTAGAGGAATGAATAAATATTAGTCCCTGCATCTTGATTGGGGATTTAAAAATAAGGTCACTAGTAAGAGGTACAACTACCATGTATAAAATAAATAAGCTACAAGGATATATTGTACAGCACAGGAAATATAGCAAATAATGTATAACCTGAAATGGAGTATAATCTATAAAAATATTGAATCATTATGCTGTACAGCTGAAACTTCTATTGCAGATCAACTACACCTCAATAATAAAGGAAGGTCACCATGGGTCTAAAACTTCATGAACTATTTGAGCTCTTGAAAGCTGCTCTGCACCCTATTTTGGATAATTAAGCCCAGTCCTACTTTATTATGAGAAAATAACCAGCCACAAAACAACGTCCATGGGAGAAAGCTGGAGAGATGCTCTAGATGGCGGGGGTGGCGGGGAGGGGGGAGGAAGCAAGAGCTTTCCTTTCAGTATCCAGAAGGAGAAATGAACCTACTTCTTAAAATTAGTTAACCAACTTTCAGGCCATAATTATTTCTGTCTGAGTTGAGAAAGACGAGTTGTGCTGTGCTTGTCCCTGTTTTCCTGTCCAGGCAAATGAATTAACAACTGCGATAAACATGGGTTTCGAGTATTGGAAGGATGGAAACCGCTAGCATAAATCCCAGATAAAAGCTCACAAGAATGCTATCATTCGGCTAAAAGTTTGGAGTCTCAAATTATTTTTTCCCCCTTTTGGAAGACTGTTTCACTAAAATTTCTTAAACGTCTTTGGGGTGATTTCCATTGGGGGTAGGGAGAGTTTTACAAACATCTGGGTTCATGTTGAGCTTGGGTGAGTTGCTAAGGTTGAAATATTCAAGGACAACAACAATTTATGCAGATTAAAAAATACTCAAATTATTTGGGTAGGAACCAACTGTTAAATAATGTGGCACATGGCTCATAAGAACCTTTGAACAGGTAAGAGCTGTCCCTGTTGGAACCCAGCCATCTGAAGAAAGGACTTCTGCAGTAGCCTCATGCCTGGGTTCCTGCCTCTGGGCCTCCCCAGTCTCCTTTCTCTATATAGGGACACTGCCATCAGATTCTCTTCTTAAATATAACTTGTTAGACGTTCAAAATGTTTCAGTGATTACACTAATTTGGAGTCAAAGTTCCTTCAAGGCTCCCATCAATCTGCTTCTAACCCAATGTCTCAGCTTATTTCCCATTCCTCCTGACTCCTTTATCCAAACTCTCCCACTAGACAGACAGGTATTATTATTGTCTTAAAAATATGCTTGCTCTTTTCCAGTCTTTGGGCTGAGGTCATGTCATCTCTTCTCTGGTGCTACCCATCACCCATCCTCTACCCCAGTTTCTCATGAAGGCTCCAGTCCAGAACAGTCCGCCTCTGAGCTGCCACAGGATTCATGGTTAGGCCCCAATCCTGCTGTTAACTGTCTATCTAAATCACTATTTGGGTGTTGTTTCACCTGGTTATTACATTTCTTGTCACTTATACTGTCAAGTACGCCACACTGACCCCAGAACTTATTTACAGTAGGGGTCCCTCACCTGAGGATCCATAATTGGCACTGATAACTTCTCCATCCTTTCAATAATTTGCACTTTCTCGTTAAGATGGTTTCAGTGTGTTTCTGTTCCTTGCAAACACATCTTAAAGAAGATGATTGTCACGTGGACATATTTAGGATAGGATCTCCCAACTTGGGGTGGAATTATTTTTCACAGTTCTGAAAACGTAAGGTCACATCTATCAATATTGTGAAAGTACAACACCTGGGGCACTGATTAAAACGTGCAGATTTAAAAGATGCAGTTTCATAGGCTCCATCACATACTGACTGTGAGATGGAAGCTCCTGGGGATAGGGCCTGGGAACGGGTATTGCAAACAAGATTCCCCAGGTGATTTTTATGCATATGCAAGAAAATTTAGAGGGTGAGGAGGGAAGCTGACACCAAGGTTTCTCATATGATGGTGAAGGGTCATGGAAGAGGAAATAATTCATATGTCTTGAGGACTGATTATGTGCCCGGAAAAATATTAGGTATTTTCACTAGTGTTATCTCTTGTAATCCTCAGACAAGTCTATGACGTGTCTTATCATTAATCCCTCATACAAATACGGAACTAAGCGAAATACCTCATCTAAGGATCTATAAATGGTAAGCTGTAGGGTCAGCCTTTCAACTCTGGGCTGACCAGCTCCAAAGTTCCTACTTCTTACTCTGCTTTCCACTCTGCTGGGGTTCTAAACAAACCTTGGAGGGAGGGGGAGGGAGCATGAGGCACATCCAGGTTGGAGGTTTCCTAGGTCAGCCTGCGGGAGCTGGGCAGATCCCAAGCTCCCAATGGGTAAACCTGGCTTAAGACCCCACTGACATCTTAAGAGGACAGTGATCCTCTGAGCTCTGAATCTGCATCCTGGACCCCAAGTCTGAAGCCTCGTGAGCTCCAACTGGAGAGACCACTGTCTGTCTGCCTGGTCCCCAAACCTAAAGATGGAGGCTTCAGCAACCCTGGACTTCATTATAGGAGCAGCACACACACAGGCCTTCTGGCTGAGACTTCCAAGACTCGCATCCTCCAATATTCCAGCTGGACCAAGGGCCTAGCCTGGGGATGGATGGTAGAAAAGAGAGGCCCAGGAAGCCAGGTCCTGTTCACTGATAGGAAAGGGATGATAAAAAACCAGGATGGGATGAAAAAGAGGGCTGGTGACGGTGCAAACTCTGGGGAACGTTGAAACCCTCATATTTTACAATGAGGGTGGAATATCACTCAGCCATGAAAAAGAATGAAAAAATGCCATCTGCAGCAACATGGATGGACCTAGAGATGATCATACTAAGCGAAGTAAGCCAGACAAAGACAAATATCATATGATATCACTTATATGTGGAATCTAAAAAAATGATATAAATGAGCTTATTTACAGAACAGAAATAGACCCACAGACATAGAAAACAAACTTCTGGTTACCAAAGGGGAAAGCAGGGGAAGGTATAAATTAGGAGTTTGGGATTAGCAGATACACACTACTATACATAAAATAGATAACCAACAAGGACCTACTGCATAGCACAGGGAACTATACTCAATACCTTATAATAATCTACAAGGGAAAAGAATCTGAGAATCTGAAAAAGAATATATGTGTGTGTGTGTGTGTGTGTGTGTGTGTGTGCATGTATGTGTGTAACTGAATCACTTTGCTGTACACCTGAAACTAACACAACATTGTAAATCAACTATTAAAAAAAAAAACACCAAAAAACCAAAGGGCCACAAAAAAAAGAAAAAGAAAAAAAAAAAGAATCTATGTTGTGACTCCAGGTAAGTTCCATTCATGAAATGAATAAAAGTTTAACATAAAAAAAAAGAAACCTTCCTATTTGGGGATTATAGATCTAATGCAGTGGTTCCATTAAAATCACCTGGGAAGATCTTAAAAATCCTGTTCAGATAATCATCAATGGGCAGCCAAGATAGAAAACCACTGGTCGAAAGTGCCTCTGACGGCCAAGCGATCTAGGCTGAGCCTGCAATGTTCAGAAAGCAGCTTGCGTTCAGTCACGGTTGGGAAAGCTGAGGTCGGTCAAGTGCACGGCATCAGCTGCAGTCCTTCCAGTATGAGAACTGCCTGAAGTTTGGCTCGCTGCCAGAGCAAGTTTCCTTTCCATTTTTAATTTTCCATTGTAGGGTAAAGAATTGGCACAGGAGAATGAGAAAAGAAACATGTGTGAACGGCAGGATGGAGACGTGAAACACGACAGATATAAAGATATACAAAGAAATGTAGAAGAACACCAGCCTTAGTGAGATGGAACTGGGGTATCTACAGCAGGTCAGGGGGCAGAAAGTGCCCGGGTATCCATTCTCAGAGGAAGTGCTCTACTCACTGAGTGGATGATGCCTTGCAGGGCCTGGAAGCCATCATTTACCGGAAACACGTGGTCCTTACTGTCTGCGATCCGGGCCAGCTGAGGACACAGCAAACGCACAAGGAGATGTGTCAGGCTTGCACATGGAGAACTGAGGAAAGCCACTGGGTCCAGGGGCCTCCATCTCCTTTTAAAACCCACAGGAACTTGAGGGCTTGCCTGGGCTCAGGGACCTCACTGAGAAGCCCTCAGTCATAATGAGATTTCCAGGGGACTTACTCTGGAGCGGGTCCGGAGGGTCGGTTCCAGCTTTTACATTTGTTTTAATACTTGTCTCCTTGGGACCAGCGGTAAGATTGCCCAGCTAGATGAACATTTGGCCTGGGTTGATGTATTTATGGATTTGGGGGCAGGCCATTGGCTTCTTTTTCTCCCATTCAACCACATTTCTGTTGGCAACTGTATTCGAATCAAACAGACTCAAGTTTCCTTTCAAAGCAACTTTAAAAATAAATTCAAGCTTTGGTGTTGGGCGAGCCCAATGAATGGGGACCCTTATCTTTCACCTAAACTTCTCATTGAGGAAAGGACCCTTGCGATTGGTTTGGTTGCTTTGTGGAGCCGAGGACTGGAGAAAGGAGAAACTGATCTGCAGAGATTTTCTACTTCCAGACTCTGTCTAGTGCTGTGGTTGCCACAGTCAGTCAGTGCCAGGATTTTTACTGATTGTAAAAGTAATACACAATCATTGGGAAATTTCAAAAAACCAGGAGTGTTCAAATAAAAAGAAAAAAGTTATGAATAATTCATCTGTCCATCCATCCATCCATCATCTTTCTATTACTGTTAATTTGATATGGTTTTTCAGACTTTTCCTATACAAATACACACATTTTATTTTAAAAAGTACACTCATACTATTCCCATACTGTTTTGTAACCCTGTTTTATTCATTTAACAACATATCCTGAACTTTGTCAATGTTATTAGAACAAAAAGAAACTATTAAGTACATGGAAGTACATCTATTTAGGTTGCTAACACATTTTTACAATTTGCTTATTGTGAACACTTGGACATACTTTTTTTGCCCACTGGCCAATTATTTCCATTTTGGGGCATATTGAAATGCATTGAACCTTTAATGAGAAAAAAGGGATGTTTGCCATTTAAATAAGAAAATCAGATTTATCAAATTAAATTAAAAAAACAAACCAACAAGTTTTCCAAGTTAACTTCGATCTATTTTGACCTCCTGGCAATTTAACATGTACTAAGAAAGTCAACCAAAAAAGATGCTGCCTGGATGGTCTGCATTGAAGACCCTCAAGCACATTAGCAAATAAGTTCACATCCCTCACACATCCAATAATTCCCTCCCTGCTTAGCATTTCTGGAAAAATCATCCATCTAATGGGTATTTATGCTGCTGATGCACCTCCTGCACCGACTGCATATTTTCTATCATTCACAAGCTGAGTATGCTCCCATACCTGAGGAAATCCATGCTCATACCTGTGTTTCATTGAAATCCTTCACACCCACACAGTAAACGATCGCACCAAGATCTCGGGATCTGTTAGCCTGGGCCAATGAAAGAAAAGACATTTAGAGAGAGAAGCAGTGGCAAATGTACTCCTTTTGGATCACCCAGCCTAACTGCAGTGATCAGGTATTTACTGAGCACCTACTATATGCCAGGTACCACAAGGGAGAGGGCAATCCCTGTCCCCAAAGAGCCAATTCTCCAGTGAACATCACATTCTAATGCAATATGGTGGATGTGAGGGGAGTGATTAGTCTAATGGGAAGTGTTGAGGAAGATCCATAGAAGTAGAGACTTGATGAGAAGCTTTGAATGACGAGGGGAGGAAAAGGATACTGTAGGCTAAGATACATCATATTAAATATTCTGGGGAAATGATTATCTTTTCTATTCCTCTGATGGATTTTTATTGACATACGTTCTTCCTTTGTAGTGGCAGCGTGCTCTATCGGAAAGGATGTGACCTTTGGAATCCAACATACCTGGGTTTGACACTTGGCTTTTCTCTGTAAAGTACTTTGGACATTAAATGAGAAAATAAATGCAGAGCTCCTCACATGAGGCGTAGAACAATGCAGATACTCATCAATGTCAGCACCTTCACGAATATGGCCTTTTTTATTCCCAAAGAAGACACTGGGTCAATGGTATGGGATTTAAGGTCCATATTTGAGTGGGTGAACCCACGACTTTATCTACAAGTAAGTATTGAGGGCAACCTAATGAATAATATCCAGATTTTGGCTTGATTTTAATATCTGATTTATTACAGGCTCTTCCAGGTTCTTCGTTTCAGAAGAGAAAACAAAAATTGGAAATCCTTGGTATATACAGTAGAACCTTAATAAATCATTGACAGTAAACATACAGTAGGTGCTCAATATATGCATATTGATTTGAATCGCATCCCATTTTCCCCTCTCTTAGTGTGACTAACACTGAATTGTAGAAGGGGCAGAAACGTACATCGTTTTTCCTTCATGTTAGAAATATTTCTTGCTGCTTTCAGGATAAAATAAACTTTTAGGTACAGTCTAGCCCCAGCCTTCTCTGCAACGACTTCTATGGCTTTTCTCCTCTAGTTGGGCTGTATACAGAATCATCAAAAATGGAAAGGCTCATTTTCTTTATATATCTTGAGCTTTATCTTTCTTTTTCAGACACCTTCGTCCTATTGGCATTGGCACTGCAAATATTTTTCCAAGTTTGTGTGTGCTATACCTAGAATTCTTTTCTACTAACCTCTACTTTAAACCTCTGACACCTATCATTTATTTTATATTCAGTTATTTCCTTATTAGGGTTTTTACTTTAGTTGATGGTTGTTTAGCATCCAAATAAGCCTTTTTGCATTCCCTACAGTTTCAACTGTAGAGCATAGAAATATATTATTTCCTAGATGCTCTGAGAGCCTCTGTCATATTTACTTGTGGGTTTCCCCCTTGTAAATTTTGTACAAGTTAGGGTAGGGGGTCAGTAATGCATTTATCCACTTAATTTCCTCATGCCCTTTGCCAACAGAGACTTCAAAAAGCTGAACAGTATTACACAGTAAAGCCCATAAAGGCAGCAACTGTGTCTTACTCACCAGTGTGTTTCTAGTGTCTAGCAAAGCGCCCGTACAGGCCAAGCTCTCAGTTAGCACTGAACGAATGAATGAATGAATGAATGCATATCAATTTCTTGCTTGTGGAGGAAGCTGAACTTAAATGAAATAGTAGTCAAGACCTTGAGATAAGTGTAATTCTCTGATTGATTCCTCCTCCAGAGGCTGGCATCTCCCTCCGCCACTGCCTGTCTTTTTCCTCATTGTGTTTCTTTCTAACTTGGCCTGAATGAGCCTTTGTCGCTAATGAGGCTTCAGTACATTCCTATGGTGAACTGGTTTCCTGGGGCCACATGTACATATAGCTCAAATGTGAAATTTGAAAGAAAAGAATTTCCTAAACATAAACATCACTTTTCAACTCTTAGATAAACCTCTTTTTCTGAATCTCTTTATAAACTGAAAGCTTCATTTAGAGAGGATTCCTTCACTTGCTTTAAGGAGTGCTTTGTAAGGGCATAAAGAAAAGGAAAAAAGAAATACTGAAGGAGAGATTACAATTTACTTTTTTTACAATTACATTAATTTACAATTAATGTTCAGCTTTGGTTCTTAGAGGAAGAATTTCAGTGATTAATACATTTTGACAAAATTGGCTTTCTCATATTTCAAGTAATTCTTTTCCCTCCTGGTTTTAGTAGAAATGAAGGAAAAATAGTACCAATGGATTTGCTGAAAAGTTATATATGGTATTTCAACACTGCTTTCGAGAAAGGCATGGCAGATATATTTTGTCCCTTAAAACACAGAGTAATGTGCAAACCTGTGGAAAAGGGAAAAATACCTACCAGGTGTGAGACATGAAGATTCACTTTAAAAATGAGTTACTGTTATTATCTTTCACATATGGGACACTATTTTATCCAGGGACTTTACAAAGAACACTTAACATTTTGCCCGAGTGGAAAGACCGCAGCCCATTTCAGAAGGAAGGAGCGCCGTTTCCATGTCAGACATAGGCCCGGACCGTCGCTTACCTCCCTCTCCGAATAGAAGAAGAGGTCCTCATGCAGTTCCCCATCAGTCAGAGCGATGATGACGCTGGCTGTCCTGTATCCTGCTCAAACAACACAGACCCACTCAGTTCATCCCGCTGCACCAAGGGAAACCCCCTCTCGGCCCTGGGAGTCTGTCTCTTCGCGGCTCCCCCACCCAAGGTCAGTACTGTGAGAATCAGCAACTTTTCTTTGGGGACTCGCAGTAGCTCTGGCATGAAGAAGAATGTGGGACAGACTCTAAGGGGGAATATGTTTTGTTTCTGGGTTTCCAAGTCTTATCTTAAAAAAAAGGCCAAACCTGGTGAAATGGTTGCTGGACTGATAGCTGGGAGTAGCTACAGTGAATCAAACATGACTATTTCCTAGGAACAGTCCACATGACTCTCGCCAAGGCCCGAGGGCAAACTCGACCACCTGAGCCTTTCAGGGGTCCTTCTCACATGCTGTCCTTGACCACATATGCAACATCTGTTGAAGAGTTTGGCAAAGAGTAACAGTCATCATGATTTATAAGCTGACTGGAAGTATTACTGGAAGTATTAGTTTTGCAGTTGGCAAAACCTACTAGAATTCTTTCAGTGATTTTGAAACTTCCAGTAACATTGATGATGGTGTCTTTATAATAACAAGCGTTGCTGTTGATATTGGGTCTGACCTACTTGTTGCAGTTTAGAGCGAAAGAGGATGTGGACACCTCCACAGGCCTGGGAGAAAAATCCCCACTCTAATACTGAACGTCTTTGAAGAGATTTGCTTCAGATAAAGAAATGCTACCCATGAAAGACAGGGTAGTAATAATAGCTAAAATTATAATAATAATAAATATTATTTCTCTGTGCTAAGCATGCTATTAAGTACATTTTATTCCTTTTTTTCCACTTAAATGAAGGAAAGTTTAAGCCAAACTGGTATCTTAATCTAAAATCATCACAGCAATGAAGAGGCTTGGAGCTCAGAGAAGGACAAGAAAATTAAATTTGACATAAAAATCTAAGACTTTACTAACCCCTCCAAGTATGTATTAACTTAATGAATTCAACATGCAAAACTGTTCATGAGCATTACAGACTGTAGCCCATAATGAGATCTTAATTACTTTTAAATAACTTTTTTTTTTTTGGAATCATCAGGACAGTAGAATTTGACCTCATTCGTGCCATCTTTCTACGCATTCCTTCTCTGTGATGAAGTCTGTGTTTAAGGATTAGAGGCAATATCCTGTGTCTTTTCAAACATGAAATTACTGAGGCACTTTTTCAGAAGGAAACACAGAAAAGTTAAAAAATTCATAATGGTAATTAGGAATATACTCTTACCTTGACTGTTTTCATAATAAATCTGCTCACTGGCCTGAAAAACATATGAAAGAGCCATTAGACATATAGCCACTGTTTGCTACTACAAATGCCATGGTGGGCAGTGATCTCTGGTGTTGGATCCACAGTGTTGGGTCAGTCTTGATTCTTTATGTAATTCACCCAGGTTTCACTCAAATATCAATGGATCATGTCCTCTGAAGTTACCCTGGATCAATATCTTTCCTCTCATAGACTGGGACTTGTTTTGCTGAAGCCTGAAGTCCTTGCAATTCTGTCTCAACCTCTGAAGAAATATATAGAAAAGGTTACCTTGGGAATAGAGAGGACTTGTGTGTGGCATGATTCATGAGTTCTGGCCAAGCATTAGCTAAGAGACCCTTCATCAGTGTCAGGGAAGGAGGAAGAAATTTCATTTATTTGGCTCTTTTGGATGGAGTTATCGTGTACACACTTATGGAAAATTGTTTTCACTCTTGCCATTGGGTGTTATTCAGTTCCTTTAATATGTGTGTCTCATCTCATCAGCCATCCCTGTGTTGATGTTTCCACATCACAATCTTCTTTTGGAGTTTAAAACTCTTTTAAAATTACCCTTTCAAATCCTTCATGCATGTAAGTGTCTCCTCCTGGCAGAACCTTCTGGAGTTCTTCTAGGCCTTGACGGATCTGTTCCCTGAAATCCAAAGACACCCTGTTAGTCTTATTAGAGCATTTTTTATTTTGCCGTTGATAGTCACATGCTTTAGTCTTCTTATCTTTGTGGATAGTCTATATTGCCCAAACAGTCCCCCAAGACCCTATAGCAGGAAAGTCTTTCTAGTAAATTATCCATTTAGGGTCGGCCACAGTGTAGAATAAGTGAGATTTCAAGGATCGAGGGAAAGGACACTTCAGGAATCTCCAGGTGCAGGTGAAAATTTTCCATTCCCTGAACAGGACAAAGTTTTCATTCTACGTTGGAAGCGAGTCTTAAGACTTGTCTTCTTAGGCAACTTTATATCAAGATGCAAAGGGCTCATGTGAGCCAGAAAAAGGTGGGTACTAAGAACCCAGGGCAAGGCCACCACAAGGACCGCAGGCAGGAAGGGCAGGCATCTGGAGCAAGCTGCCATTGGAAGAGCTGTGCCAGAGAAAACCATGTAGTCAGCTTTGAAAATAAAGACCCAGGCAATCTATGCTTTCTAGGACGACCAAGAGTGTTTTCTGTGGGCTGGTGCCCATGTTTTGTTACTTTGATTGCTCAAGGTGGTAGTGGGGCAGGAAGAGGAAGTGGGTTATGGTATTGGGAAAGGGTCCGATAGCAGTGGGAAACGTGAAGGTTCGGGGACCAATTAGAATCTTTGTGGACCATTCCCTCAGAGATGTAAAACGTCCACGTTCATGTTCCTGTCAATTAAATAGCTTCATACTGTGCTGAAAAGGGCAAGAAAGTGTAGTTTCTGAAAAAGAATATGAACTTCATTCATGAATGAGCCCATAAAGCATTTGAAATTACCCTCCTCACTCTGGGGTTTCTTTAGGGGCCGAGGGTGGAGATGCACAATTTAAATTAAGTGGGGACTACTATCAATTTTCTACATGTTATCTTCTAGGCCTACAGAGTTGTGAAATTGCATGGCAATAGAAAGTCAATAAAAGGTGCAACACCCTAGGGACTTCCCGGGTGGTCCAGTGGTAAAAGAATCCGCCTTCCAATGCAGGGGACGCAGGTTCGATCCCTGGTCAGGGAACTAAGATCCCACATGCCTCAAGGCAACTAATCTCTCGTGCCACAACTACTGAGCTCATGCACCTCAACTAGAGAGCCCACGTGCCACAACTAGAGAGAGAAAACCTGTACGCCACAACTAGAGAGAATTCCTCATGCCTCAGTGAAGATCCTGCATGCCACAACAAAGACCAGACACAGCGGGGTGCGGGGGAAGGGGGAAGCTGGGGCAAAGTGGGAGTAGCATCGACATATATACACTACCGAATGTAAAACAGTTAGCTAGTGGGAAGCAGCCGCATAGCACAGGGAGATCAGCTCAGTGCTTTTCGATGACTTACCGAGGTGGGATAGGGAGGGTGGAAGGGAGGTTCAAGAAGGAGGGGATATGCGTATTGTGTACGCATGTGGCTGGTTCCCTTTGTTGTACAACAGAAACTAAGCAGTATTGTGAAGCAATTATACTCCAATAAAGATCTATCACAAAATTAAAAAAAATAAATTAAGTGGGGAAACTTCTTTTGAGCAGGGAAAGAACCTCATGTTCACTGAGTATCCATTATATACAAGACCCTGCACAAAGATTTCTGATTTTATCCTCATGATAACCACTCAAGGTAGGTATTATTGCCCTCATATTATAGATAAGAAAACTTGGGTTCAGAGAGGTTAGTTAAGTAGGAGGGCAGAGGCTTGAGGTCAAATCTACCTGATTCAAAAAAAATCTGCCCGGCTTTCTACTTTGCCAAGCAGCATAAGACAGTGGGCAGTTTTCAGTAAAACTTGAATTAATGAACAGCAGTGGCAATGTTTAACACTACCTGAGTACTTATACCGTGTCAAGCTCTGTTTGAAAAATACATGTAATTAATTCACTTATGCCTTATGATAGCTCTTTGAGGTAGATACTAATATTATCTCTAGTTCACAGATAGGGACTCTGTGACTCAGCTGAGTCATAGAGAGAGAGGCTAAGAAAGTTGCCCAAAGCCCCTCCACTACTAGGTGGCAGAGGTGGGATTTCAACCCAGATGCCCTACTCTCAGTCATTATATTAGACTGTTTCTCTCTTGAATAAATGAATGAATGAATGTATAAAGTTTATTACTGGCTTATTCTGGTAATTGCTTAAAGAGGAAGTCCGAGGCAGAATTAATCTTTTGTTAAAACTGAGGTAATGGGGTGGTCATGGGTGAGACCTGATTGCCAGGTTGGAAGTTTTAAAAGACAAACTGAAAAGGGTTTAGCCTGAGCCTGTCCCTGGCCCAGGCTGCTGATGCTTCTTAGGTGGAATATTTAAGACCAAGTAACTCAGACTTTGGGAAATGTACTGATTATTGTCTGCTTGTCCTATCAGCGCCCAGATATCAGACCACGTGCCCAGCTGCCCTAATCAGAAACCAGAAGCCTTCTTTGACCCCCTCTACCTTGACTCTCCTCTCTCTTGCTCCCGTACGTAATATAACATTAGATTCCATCGGTCGCGCTCTAAACATACCTTGAAACTGACACTTCTTCACCTCTTCTGCCAACCTCATGGTCTGGGCGACCATTGTTTTTTACTTAGACCATTGGGAAAGTCACTGGCCGTCTTTTGACTGCCTTCTCAACCCCCCTGCATTCAATCTCCACATGGCTGCCACAGCGTTCTTAAAATATGGATCAAAACATGTCATTCACTCCCCTGCTCAAAATCCTTCACAGCCATTGATTACACTTGGGATAAAACCTCGTCCTGGGTTTCCCTGGTGGCGCAGTGGTTGAGAGTCCGCCTGCCGATGCAGGGGACACGGGTTTGTGCCCCGGTCCGGGAAGATCCTACATGCCGCGGAGCGGCTGGGCCCGTGCGCCATGGCCGCTGAGCCTGCGCGTCCGGAGCCTGTGCTCCGCAACGGGAGAGGCCACAACAGTGGGAGGCCCGCGAACCGCAAAACAAACAAACAAACAAACAAAACAAACAAAACAACCCCTCAGGTCCTCACCATGACCTTCAAGTGCCTTCATGGGATGGATCCTCTGCCTCCTCGACAGCCTTATCTTGCACCGCTCTGCTCCCACTGCCTTCACCTGAGTCCCACTGGTCTTCCTAAGCTCCTTTCTCCAGCAGATCCTTCACACCTGCAGTCACTGCTGCCTGGGGGCTGGGCTAATTCTTACCCAGCCTTCAATCCCAACCTAAATATCAATTGCTCAAAGTAGCCTCATCTGAGTTCCCCAATTCAAATTAGCTCCCTCAATTAGACTGCACATAGCACCCCACAATTGTTGCTTTATAGCACTTAGGACATTTTATAACTAATAATATTTGATTATGTGATTATCTGTTCACTTTAGTTTAGTTTGTTCATTTGTTTCCGTTCTAGACTTTAAACTCCATCAGGGCTGGGCCATGTCTGTTTTGGTCTCCACTATATCTTCTGTGTCTGCTATAGTACCTGGAACATTATAGACATTCAACAAATATTTGCTGAAGAGGTGGGAGGAGGAAATAAGCTTCACTGGCCATGTGGACGGTGGCCAGGCAGAGCTGACCTGGTAGTAATTGACTGTAGGGAAGGTCTGGGTCCATGTGGTTATAGACCATTCTCTGTGTTGTACCTCTTTACGTACCCCCTCCCCCCAATTTTAATAAATTCCATTAAAAGCCATAGTTTAATTTCAACTCTATCATTTGGTAATGAGAAAGAGCATACATCTATGCATTAGAAGGAGGGTTAAAGATGACAGCAGAGTCCCCAACTGAGGCCACCAAAGGGAGGGGGAGGGTGGCATTAGCAGTCACCTGGCAGAGGGCAACTTTGCCCTGCAGGTTGGCGGTTTCATGAGGATAACGGCAAACAAGGTGGCATGAGGGTGAGCCTGGGATATGAGAGTGAGGCTGGGACAGGAAAACTGAGGTTTATTCCTGAGCACACAGAGGTGTCACCCTGAAACCCTTCGGTATAGCTGAGGGGCATTATGGGGTTGGGGGCTAATTTCTGACAATTAGGGGGCATCAAAAGTAAATGTGGGCATCAAAAGTAAATGTGAACAAAAAAAGTAAATGTGGTCTTATCTTTGGTCATTTAAAAAGTCTATTTATTTATTTATTTGCCTGCCTTGGGTCTTAGTTGCGGCACGCGGGATCTTCATTGTGGCCCGTGGGCTCTAGAGTGCACGGGCTTAGTTGCCCTGCGGAATGTGGGATCTTAGTTCCTTGACCAGGGATTGAACCCGCATCCGCTGCATTGGAAGGCGGCTTCTTAACCGCTGGACCACCAAGGAAGTCCCTTATCTTTGACTAGATCATTGACTAGTGAGGTTTAGGACGTTTTGGTAACACTAAAATTGGAATATTGTGTTAAGACTAAACCTTTAAAAAAAAAAGAGGACTAAAAAAAGGCACAATGGGGCTATGGAAAAGGTTCCCTGGCTTCTCTGTATTTTTTCCCTGCCAAAAAAAGTCTGGGAACTGGGGTGTTTTCTCTAAGCCTATTTCCCTTCCTTTACAAGTATTTTCTTGAGCTTTCTATTTTTTGGTACCAGAACAAGCAAAGGCTGTTTTGGAAACTGTCCTTATCCTTGATACTTTGTGTCTGGCAAGATATGATGAGCTCACTAGTCCCAAGCAGTGGTCACACTCCCCTTATACCACCCTCCTTGGTAAAAGGTCAGATGACTTACGGCCCCACCTCCCTACTCCATGCCCCTTCTCTACGTTCCTACAACATCTAAGCAAACAAAACAGATGGTTTCATGGAAATTGTGGGTCCATTTTAATTCTAGGACAATAGGACTATTAATAAAGAGTATTTTTTTAATGCTCTCTTAGAAATGAAAGAAAATTGGGAGAAAGATCTTTTAAAGGGGGCGATAAGAAGCTCTCCTCTCTGAGGACTTGGTTACTACCAAATGAAATATTATCTTCCTGGGAAATGAGAGAGTCTGGGAGTCCTATGAAAACAGGCTGCTATTAAAGAGTCGCCTCTTTTCCTTGGTGGTTTCGTGTTTCTGCCAGTGTTCCTACTTAGAAGTTAAGGGCTTTCAGGCCCTATGTCTTGTGCTCCTTTTGCAACCCCTGTAACACTTAATGACGGACCTAGAGTGATTTGCTGTTGAATGAATGACTCCAGTTTGGATGCATCCATCCATAAATTCATTCATTTCCACAACTATTTATTGAGCACACACCATGCAACCAGCACTACGCCGGTTTGTAGGGGTAGGGAGCGGGGAGAATCAGTTACAGTGTCTGTAGGGCTTTCTCTTGCCCTCGGAATTTTTGTAAACTTCTTGAAGATTACTTTCTGGGATTCTAGTTGTATTGTGACATTTTAATATTTGCTGATGAAAACATTAAAGGATAAACGCACGTAAGCACGTCAAGAAGCACTTTAACAACTTTTTACCCCAAGTATCTCAGTGATGCTCCTACTGCAAAACCCTCCTTGGGGTTGCGCAATATCGACCATATTTTCAGTCTATAAAAACAACCTCCACCACCCCCCGAAACCCAACATCAGCTCTGCACTGTCCACTTGCCTCCTAGTAAAACAGCTTCTGTGGAATTGACTTTTCTCAAATGTCCTGGAGTTTTTGGCTTCGGAGCCTCAACTATACAGTAAACACACATCACTGTTAACCACTAATGCTACACTCACAATATTTCCAGATGTCTCAGGGCTCCAGGGTTGACTACAAAAGACGTGAAGTAAACAGAACAGAATAGCAAAGATTAATTAAAGACATTTTTGCTGTTACTTTGGAGTCTTAAGTCCCACAAGCAACTCTGATCATTTGTTTATAATGTATAGAAATCATGTCCTCTTTGTGATTTTTCCCAAAGAATAGGCCAATATGATGAATGACAACAGGATGCATGTTGAACCAAAGATTCTTTGCTATACTTTTTAAAAGTGAGGTATAAGTTATATACAGTAATATGCACAGGTATTTATTAATTTCCATTATAATTGTTGAATTTATTTCTATTACTTTGTCCTTAATATTCCTTTATTCTCTTTCAATATCTGTAGGATCTATAGTAATATCCTCCCTTTCATTTCATTTTAGCAGTTGCTGTACAGGGAGTTATCCTTATTTTATGACAGGCTACCAAAAGTTAATATTATACCACTTCTCATATAATGGAAAAACCCTTTAATATTATACTTCCATGTAATTCCCTCTCATCCTTTGTGCTATTGTTGTCACATATTCTACTTATGTATATGGAATTCACTCCAAAATACAGTGTTAATTGTTTCTGTCTTAAATAATCATCTTTTTATGACATTAAGAAAATAGTTACCATTTCTGGTGCTCTCCCTTTTTAGGTAGCTTTAGTTTACACCTGGTATCATTTTTTCTCTGCTTAAAGAATTTTTTTAGCCTTTATTTATTTATTTTGTAGTGCAGATTTGCTGGTGATGATTCTCTTAGCTTTTTTTTCTTTCTAGAAATGTCTTAATTTCACCTTCAATTTTAAGGATGTTTTCACTGGATACAGAGTTCAAAATCGACTTTTCTTCCCTTTGATCTCTTTAAAGAGATTGATCCTTTGTCTTCAGGATTGCATGTGTTTTTTTTCCGGTGAAAAGTAAGTGATTTTCGTTGTTGTTTCTCTGTAATATGGCTTTTCCCTCCCCCTTGGACTGCTTTTAAGATTCCTACCTTATTCTTGTTTTCAAGAATTCAGCTGTGATGTGCTTAGGTTATTATTATTATTATTTTTGTATTTATCCCGTTTGCGGTTCTTTCAGCTTCTCGAATCCCTGTGTGGAACATCATGTTTGGCATTCTAATTACACATATATTAGATCACTTGATATTACCCCACAAATAATAGAATCTGGTTCATCACCCCCCCACCTTTTCCCTTTCTCTTTCAGTTTAAATAATTTCTATTAATGTGTTTTTAAGTTCATTAATCCATTTTCTGCAGAAAAAATTTTCAGTCCACAGTTTTCACTCGGTTTTCTTTTTTTTTTTTCCAGATAGCCCATGTTTTCCTCCATTATATTCACCTTTTCTTGTAAATTCTTTATATGTTTATAATAGTTGTTTAAACATCCCTGTCTACTAATTCCAATAATTGAGTCATTTGTGGTTTTTTTTTTTTTTTTTTTTTTTGCGGTATGTGGCCTCTCAGTGTTGTCGCCTCTCCCGCTGCGGAGCACAGGCTCTGGACGCGCAGGCTCACCGGCCATGGCTCACAGGCCCAGCCGCTCCGTGGCATATGGGATCTTCCCGGACCGGGGCACGAACCCGTGTCCCCTGCATCGGCAGGCGGACTCTCAACCACTGCGCCACCAGGGAAGCCCTGTGGTTTTTTCTTGATTATGGATTACATTTTCCCACTTCTTCCCATGTCTCACAATCTTTTAACTTACACTTCACACATTGTATATATTTTAAAAAGCAGTGGAAACTTAGGTATAATATTGATTTGTTTTGTTGACTCATTGCAGAGTGTAAGCCTTTTATCTTTGTAAGCTGGGGTGGGAAGCTGAATATTTAGATTCTCCCTTGAATTAGGTTGATTTGGGGCCGGAACACAGCTTTAATTACAGTGTATTCCCTAGAGTGTTATTGGCCGAAGTCCCAGCTTTCTGCCCTGCCCCGCCTTTGTGATCTTTCCTGTATTTGAGGTGTGAGGGAGTTAGGCACAGCTACAGATAATGTCGCTTAACCTGACTCCAGAATCCAAGTACCACAAGTATCCATGGGATTAAGTGATTTCTCTCTGCTTTTCAACAAGTCCTCCACTGCTACTTTCTTGGAAAAATGCAGAGGTGTGGGTGAGAGGGAAGAATTATTAGGCTAAGAAATTTCTTTTTTCAGTGGGGCTCTTTCAGATAATCCATCCCCCTGGCACACATTGTTGTCTAAGGCTCAGCTGACTTTTCCTCATGCCTGAAAAGTCTCTGTCCATGGCTGGCCTACATTTCCAATTTCCCTAGCCAGATCAGGCATCCACCTCCAAGTATGGAAGTTTCCATAGATCTCTGATCAGCTCTATAGGGCTTGTTTCTCTCTAATTCAGTTCATCAGTGCTTCCTGTGTGTCTGCTAGCCCCAGAAGAACATGTGAATTCTATTTTGTCTGGACTTTTCTGGTTGACCATGGAAATGAAGGTTTTTCATATGCCTCTACATCCTAACTAGAAGCAGACATACGGAAAAGGCTTTTTTCTAAATATTTGTGACTATACATTTGTTTCCAGTCAGGAAGAAAAATACTGGAGATGATTACCAGCATATAAATATACTCTAGTATCTTTCATCTTAACAAAATAAATCTTCTGTGACCCCACATCTCCCTCTAGCTATTGACCAATTCAATGCATTTCTCTTCAAAACACAACTTCTTGAAAGAGTACTCCCTTCCTAATTTTTCCTGGTAAAGATTTCAAATGTGAAGTGATCTTTGACTATACATCTGTTCATAGCGGATGAGCGAGGCTAAGACTTGTTGGAAGCTCTGTGTGCCTGGTGGGGTGTGCCAGTTGGTGGACGATCAGTTTTTGTCAACAGGATCTTTTCATTGAGGACCCTCAAATATCAATGGATGAGCATTTTTCCCCCTCTGAAATACTTATTTCTACAGAGAAGTAGTTTTCAAACTCTTTCCTTTGTGCTAGTTCTGGAATTGACAAAGGGGAGGGTTGGGAGTAGCAACATTTGTTATGCACGTCTCCATAATCTCCCATGCCTGGTGTCCATCCAGGAAACGATTCTTGTTTAATTTTGCCAGAGAACATACTTCTCTTTTCTGGTGGAGCTGGAAAAGGGGTAATTTTCAAATTGTAGTGGAGGCGAGTAGTTCTGAAGGTTGAAAAGATCCTTTAAACATAGTCCAAGCTTCACCCCGTAACCCTTCCTTTCCAAGATTCTGCAAGGCTACAAGGCTAGTTCCTCTTCAGTATCTCCTTTTCAGGATTACATCTGACTGCTTACATCACTTGCCACTCCCTGTATTCTTTCTGTCCTCATCTATGGTGTTCTTATGGTTAAATATTTCTTAATTTCCTCAAATCTGTGATGGTGTTTTACCTTCTCCTGATTTGGGGTGCTTTTTGCAAGCAAAAGGGCTAAAAATGTCATTACCCCTCAATTGAAAATTGAAAGCCCTCACCTTTTAACCTATTTTGCAGTGACTTCTGTCTCAACAGTTCTGCTGAAATGGGCTTTGTGAAGGTTCCCCAGTGATCTCCACATTCCCAATCCAATGGTCACTTCTCTGGCTTCCTCTTACTCAGCCTCTTACAGCATCAGACACAGTTAACCTCCCTCTCAATTTAAAATGCTTTCTTCTCTTGACTCCCATCACAGCATCCTCTCTCCATCTCCCTCATCAGGTGTTCTTTCTCATAGTTCTGTGTAGGCTTTTCCTTCTCTTCTAGAACTCTAAAGATTGGAGGGCCCCAGAATCCAGATCCCCTTATTTTTACACCTACACTGTCTTACAAGGCAATCTCATTCTTCCCATGGCTTCAGTGCCATTCACAAGAGCGTGGATTTTGGAGGAAGATAGACTTGGAATTGAATCATAGTTCTGCCACTTCCAACACATGTCAACCTTTGACTTCTCAAATGTAAAGTGAAGGTGTGGAACTATAAGATCTACCAGCTTCCTTCCAGCTCAGACTGCATCTGATTTTATGTGGGGACCAATGGTTGAAACAGAAACAGAACCTGGGAATTCGCTGGGAACTGGAGAGGCCACATTTGGCAGACAGCAGTAGTCCACAATGTGACACAGGGTCAAGTGCAGGCCAGTAACCAAAGTTCGCTAAGAGGAGCCCATCAAGGAATTTCCAAATTCCCAAGCTGTCCTAAACTGGCACAGAGGACAGGAACAATGGATTAATCACAGGGCAATGTGACGAATTTGTCCAAACAAACTCCTCTGTACACAACTCTGTTTTGGTTGGTTTCTCATTTGTGCAGTGGTTTTCACCGTGCAGTTTCCTATGGCAGCACTTGGCTTTTGAAACAAATCCCTGTAAGACCTTTCCCATCACTAACACTTTCCCCTAGTTGAGTCATACTTTGCAAGAGATGGGAATGGTGGAAAGAAAGTAGGCTCCATAGTCAGGGTTGCGCAAATATGTATCTTTATCCCATGAGAACCTTTAGGTCCATGTTCCTCTTAGTTCACTAGGGACTAGATCTCACCTGGTGCTGGTGGCATCTAAAATGGTCAGGTTGATATACTTGAGCTTAGTACTGCTGACCACAAGGAGTGTTTGGAAGGGCATAGGATAGAGTGGCACTCTACCAATCCTGTGCAACAGAGAATGAGTCCAGGGTCACCCTCTCAGATGGAAGCTGAAGCAGGCAGCCCTAGGGTAGATGATAGACAAGAGTCTGCTATTTCGGTCAGGCTGGAGAAGGTTACACTTCTCTACAAAGACAGGACTTCCTTATCACACTTTGGAGCAATATTGGGCTGGAGGTGGGGGTAGGTAGGAGTACACTAGGTCCACACCAGATAATCCAACCCACAAGTCAAATGTGTGCGCATCTATTTGAGAAAAGTTGGGGGGATCATACAAGATGTTGGTAGGATTTGGGTAAATGAAAACTCTTATAAATCGCTAATTGGATTGTAAATTGGTGCAGCCCCTTTGGAGAACAATTAAATCATGCCTGGTTAAGTTACATATTCACGTACCAAAGACCTAGCAATTCAATCCCTAGTTATATATCGTTATAGAAGAGAAATCTTGCTTCCCACCTGTCTGGGAGACAGGTACAAGAATGTTCATTGCAACTTTGTTTATAACAGCAGAAAGTTAGAAACTAACTGTCCGTTAATAAGAGAATAGATTAGTACATGGTGGTACATTCTCACAATAAAATTCAATGCAACAGAAAGTATACATTAGTTACAATGAACCAAGTGCAGCTACATGTATCTACATAGAAAAAGTTTCAGAAATATGATGTTACGTGTAAAAAGCAAGTTCAAGAAAAATACATGCAATATGATAATTTATTATAAAGTGGAATAGGAAACAATTTATTATTCATGGGTATGTAAAAATATACAAGTCATTAAAATGATAAATCCCACATTCAGGATAGTAATACCTCTGGTAAGGAAAGAGAAAGGGGGGGGTCAATACCTGTAACATTTTATTTTATAAGCTTGGTGGTGGATACTGAGTGTTTACTATCCTTTTTTTGGTATGCTCTTGTTATACTTAGAATATTTAATAATTTAAAAAATTGTTGAGAGGGAGTAGCAAAGGCTGAACTGCAGTCCACGAGGAGCCATTCCGAGTCTATCAAAGGCAGCACTGAATCTAAGGCTCAAGGCCCCACACTGGAGGCCAGGAGGCTAGGAGATGATGGACAGGCCTGCTGTGGACCAATAGTGGTGTTTGTTTTGGTTAGGCCACAGAAAATTTGTTGGTTGTGGCTATCTAGCTTTTTCTTTTTCTTTTGCGGTACGTGGGCCTCTCACTGTTGTGGCCTCTCCCGTTGCAGAGCACAGGCTCCAGACGCACAGGCTCAGCGGCCATGGCTCACGGGCCCAGCCGCTCCGCGGCACGTGGGATCCTCCCGGACCGGGGCATGAACCCGTGTCTCTTGCATCGGCAGGCGGACTCCCAACCACTGCGCCACCAGGGAAGCCCGTGGCTATCTAGCTTTGAATAGGAGAACTCTACCATCGTTAGACTCCACTATTTCTGAAGTTTGCCTTGCTGGCTTCATCCAGACAAGAATGTTTCTGGACGCTGCTCTGTCAGATTTTATCCTTTATATCTGTATGTGCCACATGAAGCATAGCAGGTGAGGAAGGGAAGTAACATTTCCTGAGTATCTGTGCTGTGCCAGGGTTTCTGCTGGCCTCTTTCCACGTATTAATTCATGAAGTTTCTCAACAACACCATATGATGATTGTCATCTTCATTATACATGTGAAAAAACAGATTCATAGAAGTAAAGAACTTGCGCATGCTGGTGGAGCCCAGATTGGAACCCAGGCTGGTCCTGGTACAAAGTCTGTGTTGTCTCTACTACATCTGTGGCATTCAAACTTGGTATAGGACAATGTACTGGACACAAAGACACAGAAGATGTGTGTGTGTATATGTATATATACAATTTTTTTTTCCCTGGGGCATAAATTGTACTCCAAAATTTGAGAAAGGACTCCACATGACTTTCATAAAAAATCAAGCATTGGAGTCTTATAGAATAGAATACAAATGCACATGCATATTTTTTGTATTACTCAGTAATTAAAAAAAATTTTATTAGAGTATAATTGCTTTAGTGTTAGTTTCTACTGTACAGTAAAGTGAATCAGCTATACGTATACATATATCCCCTCTTTTTTGGATTTCCTTCCCATTTAGGTCACTACAGAGCATTGAGTAGAGTTCCCTGTGCCATACAGTAGGTTCTTATTAGTTAACTATTTTATACATAGTATCAATAGTGTATATATGTCAATCCCGATCTCTCAATTCATTCCATCCCCCTTTTTCCCCCTTGGTATCCTTACCTTTGTTCTCTACGTCTGTGTATCTATTTCTGCTTTGTAAATACGATAGTCTTTTTTTTTTTTTTTTTTGCGGTACGCGGGCCTCTCACTGTTGCGGCCTCTCCTGCTGCGGAGCACAGGCTCCGGACGCGCAGGCTCTGCGGCCATGGCTCACGGGCCCAGCCGCTCCGCGGCATGTGGGATCCTCCCGGACCGGGGCACGAACCCGTGTCCCGTACATCGGCAGGCGGACTCTCAACCACTGCGCCACCAGGGAAGCCCCAAGATCGTCATTTTTAAGATGAAAGGATGTTGAAGAAATTTCTTGCTTTTGATGAGCCACTTCAAATTCTACCCTAGGACCCCAGGGCTATGCCCCAGGGTACTTTCTTCTACTAACAGGGGTCCTCCAGAGGGAGAGTGTGAGAAACACTGGACCACTCTACTCTCGCACATCTCAGTCTGTTCCCAGACCCGCTGAATTGCTTCAAGGTGGGTTCTTTTTACCATCATTGAAATGCAATATGAGAAGCCCTTAGACAAACTTCCTCTAGAGACACTGCCTGTGTGCTCCCGTCTGGAGGAAGTCTTGCTAGAACCATTAGGCAAAGGAAAAAATAACTTTTTACCTGACTTCATGCTAAAGCAGTCTTTTCTACCCATGCTCCTCTATATAGGGATAGACTGGCCAACGGTTAAAAACTTCAGAGAAGGGTGTGAGTCACGGAGAGCCGGGGACTCACTCTGAATTATTCTTGGCTATGCTGTGATGATTGGAGTGGGGTGTGTCCAGGAGGAGTGAGGGTGATTCCTCAGCTCTTTGTTAAGACCCTAACAACCACAAGTGTAACAACACCATTTACTATGTGCCTGGCATTGCTAATCCTTCCAACAGTTCTACAAGGTAAGGCTGATCATTATTATTTATTTTACAGATGAAGAAACAGAGGCACAGAGAGGTAAGGACCTTTCCCATGGACTCAGACCCCATGATATTCTCTCTCCATCAACAGGACAAGAGAATAAATAAATGCTCCCCTCCATGTCTCCTAATTTTGCCATCTAATCTTCTTGTACCTGAACGAATAGTACTTTAAAATGGAATGAATCCAGAGGCTTTCAAGCACAAAGTATCTGAAGACTCTTTTTCTCTCTTGTTATTTTTAAACTTAGAAAAAGCTTTTAGAACTATGTCTCTTGGTAATGACAGCCTGTATTCATTCTTCTCCAGGAATCAAGTGATGTGTTCAAAATATGTCATTTTCCCCTGTGATACTGATGGCAAAACCACACTCTTCAAACCAAACCAAAGGCTGGCTGAGAGGGATAGAGAAGTGTGGTCTCTTGGTTTCCACTCAGCAGTTTGAGCCAAGCGTTCCTGGCTTTTACTTCGGCTCCTTAAAACCAGTAAGCAAGATGCTTAACCTCTTAACCCCATCTGCCAAATACTGATCCTACCTCTGTGCCTTTTTGCGAGGAGTATTTCCAAGCTGACGTCATTAAAAAGGCCACAAAGATAAAACGTGCAGAGGGCACGTGCTTTCAGGGAATTGCTTTCTGGAAGAAGTTAGAGGGTTTGGGGTGGTGAGTTGCGTATGCTTAGGTTTGTTTTTAATTTAAAAGTGTATATAGTAGTAAAATTGTGGGAAACCCTATAGCACAGTGATTAGGAGTGTGGACATTGGGGCCATGGTTCCCAGGCTCAGATCCAGGTTCCTTCAGTTTTATGGCAAGGAGGCTTTTGAGCCTTCTATGACTCGGTATCCCCATCTACATAAAACATAATAAATAATATAATTCCCATAACAACCTTACATGGTAGGTATTATCATTTTCTCTTCCTATAGTTGAAAAAAGTATTCTAGGTTATTGGTACATAATAAACCATTAATAAAGGAGTATATATTCTATATACATATATATACACAAATGCATATGTATTTATGCACATATATACAGTGGTTGCTACCATTTAATTATTCCACAGATAAGAAACAAAAGACAGCAGCGTGCATACTAATACAGTGAATTGGGTAAGCTATGTAATGTAGCAGAAAAAAAATCACTGGATTTAAGAATTTTAATTTTGTGAGTTAAAAAAAATTCTACTGTCATTGACTACTTATATGAATTTAGGCAAATAATTCAATCTCTCTGAGAATGATTTTCTTAGCAGTGAAGTGAGGCCAGTGGGTTGGATAAGACATATTAATTCTTTGACCCATAGGTGTTTCATCATGCTTTTTTTTTTTTCATCTTGCAAAGTTTAGAAGAAAGGTGAAACTTCCAGTTAAAAGTAGTGATCTGGGTCTACACTTTTTAACCTCCCCTTTTCTTTCGAAAATGCTGTAGAAACAGCTAAGCAAGTATGAGAGGGGCAAATGTTCTTCATTGCCGGAAAATTGGTAAGGGTGCCATACATATGCCAGACACTCGGAAGAATTCCTGCAAGATGTAGAGCTGCTGAGATCAGGAAGAGGGAAGGACCTACGAGCCTGGAATTCTGTGACCTGAGAAAAGCCTGTGGGTGGTGGTAGGATAGGTTCTTAACACAGTGATCTAACATCTACAACTCACCATTTTCCTTTGGCATAAACTTCCTCCTTACCTTGGATACCCTACTAGGTCTCTACCTTTTTCAAGAAAAAATTACACTACATATAAATTTTCCCATCTTCTTTTCCTGTGATCTTCACATTTTCAACAAAAATTTACATGATCTCTGACAGAACTCATCCCAAATCCCAGTCCTGAAAAACCTAGTTGTTCCTCTTTTGAGTCACTCTATTAAGGAAAATTCTCATAAGATGGAAAGAAAGGACCAATTTAAGAAAGTTGAGAAAATTTCCCCTTTGAAGCAAACTCATATAAGAAACAGGAGAACACATAAAACAATTCTAATTGATATTCATGATAAAGATATATCATCTCTAACACAATAACAGGGTGTGCCTCCCACAAACACAAGGAAAAATTCAGGATCAGAAAAATATTCATTGGGTTGAAAGATATTATTTGTCAGTTAAAAAATGCAATGGCACTAAAAACTATAAAACATTGATGAAAGAAATTAATGAAAGCATAAATAAATGGAAAGACAGCCTATGTTCATGGATCAGAAAACTTAATATTGTTAAGATGACAGTACTGCCCAAAATGATCTACAGATTCAATGCAATCTCTCAAAATTCCAAAGACAGAAACAGAAAAACTTATTCTAAATTTCATATGGAATCTCAAGGGAATCTAAATAGCCAAAACAATCTTGAAAAAGAACAAAAGTTGGGAGATTCACACTTTCTGATTTCAAAACGTGCTACAAAGCCACAGTAGTAGCATAAGGACAGTTGTATAGACCAAAGGAATAGAATAGAGGGCCCAGAGATAAAACTTTGCATATATGGTCAAGTGATTTTCAACAAGGGTGCCAATCATTTAATGGGGGCAAAGACAGTGTTTTCAATAAATGGTGCTGGGAAAATTGGATATCCATTTTCAATATAATTAAATTAGACCCTTATTTCAAACCATAAACAAAAATTAATTCAAGATGGATCAAGGACCTAAATGTAAGAGCTAAAACTATAAAACTCTTAGAAAAAACAAAGGGGAAAAGTTTTATGACATTGGAGTTGGCAATGATTTCTTGAAATATAAAGCCAAAAGTGCAAGGCAACAGAAGAAAAAAAATAGATAAATTGGATTCATCAAAATTAAACAATTTTGTGCATTAAAAGACACTATCAACAGAGTGAAAAGGTAACCCACAGAATGGGAGAAAATATTTGTAAATCATATATTTAATAAGGGATTAATATCCAGAATATGTAAAGAACTCTTAGAACATAATAACAATTTAAAAAAACCCAACTGAAAAATGGACAAAGGTCTTGAATAGACATTTCTCCAAAGAAGATATACGAATGTGCCAATAAGCACATGAAAAGATGCTCAACATCACTAATCATTAGGGAAATACAAATTAAAACCTCAGTGAGATACTATATCATACCCATTGGGATGGCTGTTATAAAGGAAAAAAAACCCCAACAGATTAAATGGATTAAAAACTTGAATGTAAGACCTGAAACCATAAAACTCCTAGAAGAAAACACAGGCAGTATGCTCTTTGCCATTGGTCTTAGCAATATCTTTCTGAGCATGTATCCTCAGGCAAAGGAAACAAACCCAAAAATCAACAAATGGGATGACATCGAACTAAAAAGCTTCATATCTGATAAGGGGTTATTATCCAAAATATATAAAGAACTCATACAACTCAACAACCAAAAAAACAAACAACCCAATTTCAAAATGGGCAGAGGACCTGAATCGACATTTTTCCAAAGGAAACATACAGATAGCTAACAGGCACATGAAGAGATGTTCAACATCACTAATTATCAGGGAACTGCAAATGAAAACCATAATGAAATATTACCTCATGCCTGTTAGAATGGCTATTATCAAAAAGGCGAGAGATAAAAAGTGTTGGAAAAAATAAAAAATAAAATAAAAATAAAAACAAAACAAAAACAAACAAACAAAAAAAAGTGTTGGAAAGGAGGCAGAGAAAAGGGAACCCTCATACACTGTTGATGGGAATGTAAATCGGTGCAGCCACTAATGGAAAACAGTATGAAGTTTCCTCAAAAAATTAAGAAAAGAACTACCATATGATCCAGCTATTCGACTTCTGGGTATTTATCTGAAGAATATGAAAACACTAATTAGAAAAGACCTATGCACCCCTATATTCATCATAGCATTATTTATAATAGCCAATAAATGGAAACAACCTAAGTGCCTGTCAATGGGTGAATGGACACACACACACACACACACACAATGGAACACTACTCAGCCATAAAAAGATGAAATCCTGCCATTTGCAACAACATGGATGGACCTTGAGGGTATTACGTTAAGTGGCATAAGTCAGATGGGGAAAGACAAATACTGTATGATTTCACTCATGTGTGGAATCCGAAAGCCAAACAGAAAACCAAAATAAGCCAAACAGAAAACCAAAACAAACACGTAGATACAGAGAACAGAGTAGTTATCAGAGGGGAAGGTGTTGGGGGGCAGTGTGAAATGGGTAGAGGGTCAACTATGGTGATGAATAGAAACTAAATTTTTAGTGGTGAGCATGCTGTCATGTACACAGAAGTAGAAATATATGTTGTACACATGAAACTTATATAATGTTATAAACCAATGTTACCTCAATTTAAAAAAAAACAGAAAATCATAAGTATCAATAAAGATGTGGAGAAATTGGAATCTCTATGCATTGTTGGGAGGACTGTAAAATGGTGCAGCCACTGTGGAAAACTGTATGATGGTTCCTCAAAAAAGTAAACACAGAATTACTATATAATCCATCAGTTCCACTGCTAGTGTATGCCCCAAAGAATTGAAACCAGGGACTTGAACAGAGATTTACACGCTAATGTTCATAGCAGCATTATTCACAACAGCCAAAAGATGGAAACAACTCAACCATCCATTGACAGATAAATGGATAAGCAAAATGTGGTATATACATACAATGGAATATTATTCTGGCCTTAAAAATGAATGAAATTCTGATACACGCTACAACATGGATGGTCCTTGAAGACATGTTAAGTGAAATAAGCCAGACAAAAGGACAAAAATTATCTGATTCCACTTATATGAAGTACCTAGAACAGGCAAAATAATAGAGATAGATGGTAGAATAGAGGTTGCCAGGGACAGGGGAGAGTTTTAGTTTGGGATGATGAAAAAGTCCTGGAGATGGAGAGTGGTGATGGTTGCACAGCTTACTGCCACCACACTGTATGCTTAAAAATGGTTAAAGTGTTAAGCTTTATGGTATGTATATTTTACCACAATTAAAAAAAACAATGCAATGGAAACAGTGAACAGTAAGGCGAATGCTGCAAAAACAAAAACAAAAACAAAACAACTTAAATTGGTGAATGACTGAACCAGAATGAAACATTCTCCAAGAACTCAAAGAAAAATGGTAGACATTAAAAAATTGTACTTATAATAGAGTATAAAGGAGATTTTGGGTAGATTCAAGAACCCCATGAACGGACAGAAGAAAAGTAATAATAAAAGAAATAATAGAAAAAAAATCCTAAGCCAAAGAAGTTTATTAACTTGTCAGATGGAATGGCTCAAGTCCTATACAAAGTATTCTACAAAATTAATGGATGGCCTTGGGCCAAAATATACTCTCTTGACTTTTCTTTTAAATTCCAAAGACAAAGACAAAATTTTTTTGCAAGCATTCAAGAGGGGAAAACAAAGGAGAAATGTACTAAATTGGAATCTCTCCTTTTTCTATATGCGATATAGAACAGAATGCATGCAAGTTGACATTGTATCACTGTTTCTAGTAAATTTAGGGGAAAAGATAGTCAGTATATAAGAACTTTATAATTAAAGTTCAATTAAAATATTTACCTGAAGGTGAATAACAACAATTCTCAAATAAGTTGGACTTAGAAAGCTTAATATTCACATACCCCTCAGAAAAATTTTACCTCAGCTAACTAAGAAATTTTAAAAATAAATTTTAAAAAAACTTCAAATACTGGAAAGGAAATATGTATATGCGTGTGTATGTGTATACACTTATGAAACATAAGGCAAATATTTCTTAATAAATTGAGCAAGGAGAAAAATAAATATTATTTAATTCTTGCCATTATAAAGAGAAGCACCCACTGGGAACTGTTACTAGAATAAGAATTAAATTATACTTTTTCAAATTATACTTTTCAAATCAACGGTGGAATATTAAAATATCAAGCAAGGGTAAAAGCTAAATGGGTGGGCAAAGATATAGTAAGAAAATACAAAAAAATTTTAAGTTTATAATATTTTTGGACAAAGGACTTAAAAAGCATTAAAGATGATAAAGTTTACTTTACGTTGATTAGAAATTTATTCCATAATAAAAACACATGTGAGCTAAATAATACAGTGTAAATGATAAGGCAATGTATTGAAAATTCAAACAGTCATGATGGAAAGTTTGAAAATATTTCTCTGTCTTCACAGATCAAGTAAACAAAAATATTTAATAAATTTAATCAATATATTCTTATATAAAACTTTTTATTCATCCATGTATACATATTTTCTAACATCCATGAATGATAAGTAAAATTTATTCCTATGTTAGGCCACCAATAAAAATTAATAAATTTAAAAAGTAGAAATTATATAAACCATATTTTCTGAAAAAATGCAATGACTCTAGAAATTGAGAAAAATATAAAAAACCAAAAATCATGTGGAAATTGTGAAATATTTTGTAAATAATTTAATATCAAATCTAAAATTATAAATATAAACTATTTAGAAATTAACAATAATGAGAACAGTACATGTTGGAGCATATGAGATTCAATAAGGAAGAGATTTAGAGTATAATTTATATTCATAATAGCTTTTATTATTAAATGAGAGATAATAAAATATAATGAATTTCAATTCATAAAAAGAGATGAAATAAAAGATAAGCCAAAGGAAGGAATTAATAATAGTAAAAGAATAAAGTAATATATCATAAAACAAAACAATTATACGAAAGAAAACTGATGAATAAATCTAAGAGAGAACCCATTGAGTAATTTGAATGGGGCAATAAGAGACAAAAATACTTTACATGAATGTTGGAAAAGGGATATAACCACAGATACAGAAGAGATTTTGAAAATTAAAAAGGTATGTTATAAAATTAAAATATCAACACACTGGTAATTTCTACCACTTCTCAAGGTGGTAAATACGATAATAACAATAGTCATACAGGATTTTGAGATAACTGTCAAATAACTTCTTTAATAATGGTTTAGGCTTAGTTGGCTTTCCTCTGATATATATTAAACCTTGAACAAACTTACACTTTCTGTATTACTTTAGATATTCCATAGCACATGAAAAGATTGCCAATTCATTTTTCTAAACTTGTGCAATCCTTATTGCAAGCCTGACAAAGACAGTATAAAATGAAACTCTTGAATATTCTTAATATTAAATATTAATAAGTGATATATTTAGGTTTATATTACATCAAATCCAGAAATATAATAAAAGAGCAAACCATGGTGAATAAAATTTATTTCAGGAATTTAAGGTTAGTTTCACATCAGGAAATTTTTTGATTTGAAATTTTCACATAGACAGGGCAAAGGAAATAAAAGAAAGATATAATTATCTTTTGATGACAAAAGGGCATTTAATGAAACTAACATTTCAGATAAAAATGTTTTAATAAACTTGCAGTTGAAGAATCATTCCTTAATATAGTAGATAAAAAACTCTATGAAGTCAATATCCAATAAGGTACATAATTGTGAAACACAAGTTCCATTAAAGTTTGAAAATTTTAGCCAACGTAATAAGATACCCAAGAAGACACACCATATACAAAAATAAACACAAAATGGTTTAAAGACGTAATTAACATAACACCATTAAACTTCTAGAAGAGAACATAGGCAAAACATTCTCAGACACAAATCGTACCAATGTTTTCTATGATCAATCTCCCAAGGTAGATTAAATAAAACCAAAAATAAACAAATGGGACCTAATCAAACTTAAAGGCTTTTGCACACCGAAGAAAACCATCAACAAACTGAAAAGAAAACCTAAGGAATGGGAGAAAATATTTGCAAACGATGCTACTGACAAGGGGTTAATAAGCAAAATATACCAACAGCTCATACAACTCAATATCAAAAAAACAAGCAACCCAAGATAACCGAGAAGTTATACAAGATATAAATATTAGAAAAGAGGACAGAAGTTATCATTAATTATAAATAATATAACCATCTTACTAGAAAACCACTCCAAAATTAACTGGAAAAATATTAGAATTAATATAATGTTTCATTAAAATGATGGAATAAGAAATAAATCTACAAAGCAATAATTTCCCCCAAGCCAGTATTTCTTAACTGTTCGGGGGGCATAGGCCTGTTCTATTGCAAATTACAATCTCCCTGGTTTGCAAATTTTAAAAAATAATTTTATGGAGTTCAATAAAAGCCCATGGATCCCAAATTATAGGTTAATTGCTTTATAGTGAACAATAGTTTAGAAAATACAACAGAAAAAAAATTCATTCACAATGGAAGCAAAACTTTAAAATGTCTAGGAATAAACTTAGTGAACACTGTATGAGACTGAGCTGAAGAAAATATCAAAACCTCATTGGGGGGTATAAAAGAGAAGTGATATATCCTTAAATAAGAAAATCAATATAGTAACAATGTAATGCCATTTTGTTAAGGTTATTCTGTACTTTTCATACAGTTCAAGTGAAAACCCCAGGAATATTTTGGAACATTAAAAAAATTACTTAAAATGCATGTGATAGGGAAAAATACCCACTAAAGACTAGGAGATTTTCACGCAGGATTAGAAGTGAGGAAGGGCTTGTCTTCCAGATGTTAAAACTAATGAAAATAATGTGGTAGTAGCATAAGAACAGACAGAAATGCAGTGCATCAGAATAGAAAACCCAGCAATGGACACAAGTCTATGAAAAAGTTTAACTTTTCAAATTGGTAGTAAAGGATTATCCAGTAAATGGTGTTGGAAAAACTGCCTAAACACTTGGAGAAAAAACATGGATCTTGGCTTCATACCTTATATCGGATTAATTCTAGAAGTAATAAACTAAATGTAAGAAAAAAATTATAAAAAATACTGTAAGTAAAGGTAGTCATGAAAAGGACAATAGCAGCCCGATCACAATTATGAATACTGATGTTAAATTTCTGAATAAAATACAGAAAACAGAATTCAGTTCTATATCAAAATGATAATATATCACAACCAAGTGTAACCAGATACGCATATGGCCCAATTTTAAAATATCTTTTGTAATGCATTTCTCTGTATTAGTAGGTCAAAGGAAAAATATGACTTCAATAGATACCAAAAATGCATTTGATTAAACTGAATATCTATTCCTGTTTTCTTTTAAAGGAAGAGTTGGACTTCCTCGACATGATCTCATTTCCAAATGATGAAACATCTGAAGTATTTTGATTAAGATCAGGAAAAAGATTAACCAAGGGGTTTTTAGGGAATCATGTGCAGTAGTTAACACTAAAATAATTTATTCTATTAGTACTTAAATTAACATTAATCCTTTATTATGCTAATGAGGAAACCTAAAAAACTTGTTACAATTTTTCAATCATTTTGCAAACTGATGAAGTTAAGAAATCTTGAAAGAGCAACATAATATGGTGCAAAGCCCATGAGTTGGACTGAACAGAATCCATAATCAGAATACCAGTTCTGCCATTTTTATTCTTTGATCTTAGCAAGTTATCTAAGCTCTCTGAATCTCAGTGTCCTTATCTGTAGAACTGAAGTAACAGCAGGCTTGCTATAGGCTACCTCTTCTGTGGATTATAATAAAAAGTCTGGACAAAATGAAAAAAGCAAACACAATAAAACTCTGAAAAGTAAAAAATGCAAGTGGATTGGAGAGTTAAAACCTGGAGAAATAACCCATACAAGGATGAATTCCAATTTTTTTTTCTTCATTTCCCTCGTGGCTTTAATCTGAGGGTGGGCCTCAGTCACATGGCAGTAGCCTGGGATGTCGCCTAAAAGCTAAGAAAGCCACCATATTTCTGGCCCTTGGGAAAAGCGGCCCCTGTGGTTCAAAGAATGTGGAGGAAATCCCATTTCTATTTGTCTCTTATGACTCCTGGCTTTGCCCCAGGGGTGGCCTCAGTACAGAACTGCATGCAGCAATGTGGTGACAAAAACTCCAAGAGAAACCCCATTTTTCTTGCTAGAAGACTTGGAGGGCAGGGGCCTCTGAGAAAATCCGTGTGTGGGGAACCCTGGAGAGGAGAGAGCTGGTGAAGGGGATCCCTCTACTTCTGTGTATGAAGCTGTAGAACTCCCAGGCTCATCTCTGAACTGCATACGTGCAGGAGACACCCAAAGCAGCTTAGCAAAGACTTTGAAAACTGAACCAAAATCAAAACCACAGAAGACAAGATAGAACCTGTGATCTGAACCTAGCCAGGGTGATTGCCTACTAAAGCAAACAAACAAACAGACCAACATTCTCTATAGGATTTGAATACGACTCAGACTCTCAACAACATGATATTAAAAACTTGTAGAATATGATCTAAATTTGCTTGACATACAAATCACCTAGAAAATGTGACCCATTCTCAGGAGAGCAGACAATTAAGATGCCAATCCTGAACTATTGGAATTATCAGTTATAATAACTGAAGTTATTATATAATAGGAGTTATAATAACTATAATCTATGAGGTAAAGGTAACACACTTGAATTAAATGGAAGGATAGACGTTCTTGGCAGAGAAATAATAATTTTAAAAAGAACCAAGTAGATATTTTAGGACTGAAAAACACAATATCTATAATAAGAAATTCAGTAGATGAGCTAAACAGCAGAACGGAGATGACAGAGGAAAAGAGTCAGTTAACATGAAGACAGAACAATAGAAACGATCTGGTATAAAGAACAGAAAGAAAACTGCAAAAGAAAAATTGAACAGAACTTCAGGGACATGTGGAATAACATCAAAAGGTCTAACATGTGTGTCACTGGGGTCTCAGAAGGAGAAGGGAAAATGATCAGTGCAGAAAAAATTATTTGAAAAGTAATGGCCACAGATCCACACAATTTGGTGAAAGACATAAATTTCTAGATTCAAGAAGCTCAGCAGAGCCAAAAGAGGAGAAACTCAAAAAACAAACAGAAAAAAAAACAAACAAAAGTGTGTCAGACACATCATAATCAAACTGCTGAGAACTAAAGATAGAGAAAAAAATCTTGACAGCAGTTAATGAAAAATGACACTTTACATATGAAACAATACATCAAATGACCACAAAGACCACATTAGAAACTGAAGTAATAATGGTTATATGGGAATAAATAAATGCTATGTAAAGTGCTTAGCATTTAAAAGACACAAATGGCAGAGGTATCATTAGTCTAATTGTAATTCCTCTACTACATCTCAACACAACGTAATTATTTTCCATTCTGTTTCTTCAACCTTCCCATGGTTTCCCCTGTGTGGATCTGATCCCGAGAACTGAATGCAAATGTACTTTTGATATACCCCAAACCTTTTGCTCTTGTTGAAATGAGAGTCTCTGCTAATTCATGTCTTGTTTTTGAACGAGAGTTTAAAAATTCTGTAAGTCTCCTCAGTTACTACATAGGTAAAATAATGCATCTTTTACTGTCTTATAGGGATATTATGAAGATCAAATGAGACACAGAAAAAAATATAAAAATTCCTGTGACCAACTAAACCACTGAAAGTCATATATTTCAGAAACAGTAGCAGGTTGGAAGTTCTGAAAGTCTAACTCTTTACACCAATCTCATGAGAAACTATTTTAGAGAGAGCTGGCTTGCCTGCGTCTTTCCACAGGCTGACAAGGTTGGGGATGGGTCAGTGAACCATGGTCATGCTTTGCCAGCTGACCCACAGATTAGGTCAAGCAGTCACCACATGAAACTCATTCAGCCTTATACACATATATATATACACACATGCTTTTCATATTCTTTTCCATTATGGTTTATCACAGTATATTGAACATAGTTCCCTGTGCTATACAGTAGGACCTTGTTGTTTATCCATTCTATATATCATAGTTTGCATCTGCTCATCCCAAATCATTCAGCCTTTAGCAAGGTATTTCTGGCTGTTGTTCGATGCAAATTCATCTCTTAATTATTAAATGCTGCTTCCAGCAAAGTAGAGATTCCAATCCCAGTCTTCTCCTTGGCATGGGATACTAGGAGTAGTGAAGTTAAGGTGCAAAAAACTAGATTCAAAGTAGGATTCAGATGACTAATTTGAGCTAGCATAACCAAAATGGGTCTGAAAGACTCGATGTTCTACTAGTGTTTATAAATCTGTGACTTCCCTCCACCCCTCCAACTTCCCAGAGGCTGTGAGCAGTGGCACACAACATATCCACAGGGGATGTGTGAACTTGGTCTCTTGCCAAACTCTTAGGTGCAGAGCGAGTGGACTCAGCATGAAGCAGCACTACGCAGCCTTGGGTTGTAGGAGGATGTGAAGAATGGGTGAGAGAGGAGTTTTCTCTGAAGAAAAGACATCTCTGCAAATTATGACTCAGATATTATCATATATAAAGACTGAGAGAGATTAGGAGTCTTGCATAGAGTCCATAGGCTAGAGACATTGTCTCAGAGCTTCTTAAAATCCTTGACCCTATAGGAGAGGGGTGAGGACATTGTTAACTGCTCAGAGAGAAAGGATGGAAAGGATGATTCAATATATTAAAAATAGCCAGACTTCCTCTGTCTGACTCTCAAAGAGAACCACGGTAGGACGTTGAGACTCGATCAAGAGTGAAAAGATTTAGATATAGCTGTCGTTATTGCCTGTTTCATAGAGATCCTTATGAGGATAATTATGAGAAAATTACGACAATAAATATTACAGAAATTATGACACACAGTTGGATGGGCCATAAACCTTCTTCTTGTACAAATTTTTCTTGCTCGTGATTTTAGGATCATTATGAAGCAGCTTGGAAAAGATCGTGTACCAATATTTTGATAACCTGTATTATAAGTTCTGTGATGTCTTTTTTCTTGCATCTCTTTTCTACCTTAATGCAGGTCACTTCTAAGGAATCTATGTAGCTTGCATTTGAATGACTTGAATATACTTTAGTTCCACTCTGATTTGACACAAAGAAGCACTAATAGGTCTCAGGTATTGCCTGTTTTATGAGCCTGAAGTCCACTGTAAGAAGAAACCCAATATCAAGAATTTGAAACAAATTAACTTGTGTGGAAGGAATGTAAAGAAAACGTTGGGTGGCTTGGCCAGAGCACTGTTAGAACAGCGTGTTGAATTGTAAAAAAAATTTTTGATGTTCTGTTTCAACTTTCAGTAGCAAATAAATGTGTGTATAGAGGATCTTAAAAAAAAATCCTTGGCCAATACTGAAGGGAAATCACACAGGCTTCTTGGGCTTCATGAGTCTCTGTTTAACAGCAGGTGGAGTGGAATGTGCAGCCTCCATCTAGAGTAGATGCTGCTTGTATCCTTAGGAACATGACAAGGCATCAGATTCTCCTTCTGTTAATAAGGAATAAGAAACCCTTGTTTTTAAATGGGGTTTCAGTGCATCTCAAATGGCATGCATGCATATAATAGATACTGCTGAAGGAGTAACAGGATTTGAAAACTTCCATACGGTACAGAGTGCTTTTTTTTTGTTACAGATGGGGAACAAAGACATGGAAAAAATGGGGACTAGCTCAGATGTGCTGTGTGAGTGCCAATTCCAGAAAACCTTACTCCATCCTGTTAGCCCTATTCTCATTTCTAGAAGAATCGCACAGAATAAAGTCTTCCTGCCCTTCCTGTACTTCCCGTTCTTCCCTTCCTTTCCCCAACATGTCCACGTAAGTCGGCCCATAGTCCCACGTGTGCCCCGCCCTGGGGCCTCTCTCATGTGGACCACACCACTTTTTAAAAAGTGGACAAAGCATCATTAACGCAGGAAAAGTGTCATCTCCAATATACCATCCTAGCCGTGAATAAATGACGTGTCTCTGTTACTGCTAATTTTCATCTGCAAGTGGTAAAACCCCAACTAATGTTTTTGTTAAGCTAGGTCTAACTAATCCTTTTCTGTCAACAACATTTTCCCATACCTGATTCCAATTTCTTTTAATTTTGTAGTGCCATAAACCCTCCCTTTCTATTCACTGCCTTAGTCATTATGGATGATAATATTTCAAGTTCTTCCTTCTCTCATAGCACACTTATTATATCTTTGAACACTTAATCCACAAAATAAATCTAATTTAAATAAAAGAAAATATATTCCCTCAAGAATTTGGTTTGCTAACACCTTGCTCCAAGTTAGCAGACTGAGTCACCAATCAAAGGTAAGATTTACCTTAATGTGATTTAGTCATTTATAAAATTTCACTGACATAAGGAAATTCTATCAAAGTCATCGCAGAGTAAATTAACAGATGGGTCAATGCGCAAAGTTCAAGGCATAAGTCAAAGGAGAGAACAATTCAATTAAAATCACTGCCAGGTCAAAGCTGGCAGTGGGGCACAAATACCAGGACTACTCAAGAAAAGATGGGTTTTGTAATGACAGGGGTGGGGAGCGTCCTTACCTGTCTTCTGTTAGCTTCATTAGGGTTGTTCCTTGAGTAGAGAAGACAATAAAGGACATTCTTAGCTGTGGACTGGAAAGGAAAAGCAATTCTATTAGGGCAGAAAGAGAGACTGTGGAATGCCATTCCCTTCTAGGCTTCCCCCCCTTCTTCTCTTTATATTACGGCTGCCAGAGCTGCCAACCTTCAACCCAAAGGGCACCTTCACAGCTGGTGTTGCAAGTAGTCAGCCAGCAGCTGACTTGAAGCTGTGGACCAAAGAGAAGACCCACTTTGTCCTCCTGGAGGCTGCTTCTGATTTGACCACCACTCAGCGAGTGTGGGTCGCAAGTAAGAAAGCTAAGATTCATCACTTTCCTCTGCTCTGTCTGAAGTGTGCCCCTAGAAGACTGGTTTGCATGCTGTCTATACAAATCAGGATCCCAACGGACAACATTTGATAGTGCCTCCACTGCAGTCTGGTGTATCCTCTACTGACCAGGGTGTCTCAGGCAATGGCAGCTTGATGCCATTAAGATTATACAGTTCATTTTACTCTGAAAGTAGGATCACCATCAACTTCTAATTTCTATTTGGCTTCCCAAGGAGATTACCCTATAAGGAAAGCATGTGCTGATGGGTCACAAGACTATCTATTCTACTTGGTAGTTAAACTTCTCATGATTAATGAATACATCGGCATGGTTTTTATATGGCAGTACTTGGGAGCTTTTCCAATGTGAAATCCACACTCTGAGTGATAGATCACCTCTCAGCTGAGGACAAACATGTTTTTCGGTCTGCAAGATAGACTGTCAGACTACAGTGGATTCACCACTGGAATGCTATCCTTTGGGGCTCTCTCTAAGTAGCCAGATGGTTCACCCTTCGTAGCATCAACCTAGTTCTTCATGATGCAGTAACCTCCCATACCTGACCTGGCCCCAAATCTTATATTTCCCACTTCCTAAAATGTTTCCCCAAACCTTCCCCCTTTTCCTGACAATAGTCATTGTTTCCTAGCTGGTGACCTTGCCTATCATCACTCCTTGCTCCAATTCATTCCTCACACTGCTTCCAGGATTATTTTCCTAAAATATAAATCAGATCTTGTCATTCATCTGCTACCAAACCTCCAATGGCTCCTAATGCATCCAAGATAAAGTCTACATCCATTACCGTATGTCTGATGCACCTTCGGAAAACCTTTAGCATGATGTGTAATACTTGGTAGGAGCCCAAGCAACACCTGGTGAATTGAAATTGGCCTTTTGAAAAAGACCTGGGTTCCCTATCCATGGCAACATGCTGCCTTTCACTACCTCACTAGTGCTGGGCCAGGAGGACACCACATCAGAAATGATAATAAAAATCATAATTATCATGATAATGTAATAATGGCCAACCCTTTCAAGTACTTGTTATGTGCCAAGCACTACTGTAAGTGATTTGCATGTATTATTTCATTAAACTTGTAACAACTTTATGAGATCATTACTATTATTATTCCTACTTTCCACGAAAGGAAATTGAGACCCTGAAAGATAAAATAATTTTCCCAAAGTCACACAGTGGGAGAGTGGTAGACCTAGGGCTTAAAACCAAGCATTCTGATTCTAGAACTTGGGCTCTTAACCACTATGTTATACTGCCTCCCTTATACAGAGTTAAGCTCTGGAAAGAATGAATTTGAAATGCAGGAAATGTAGGTCTCCAAGGGGTAATTGGTATATGAATCTGGGCTGCAGACATAATTTGGGAGTTCTCAGCATACTGATGTGAGTAAAATTGTTCAGAGTATCAGCAGGGAGAAGGGAAGGGAGCCAAACCAGAACCAAAACCAACATTTAAAGGCCTGGCTCCGGGCAGGGGATGAAAGGAGAGCCAGAAGCCAGCGGAGAAGAGAATTTTAAGGAGAGATAAATCTGAATCCAATGAAACTCCTCTATCCAGCAGAACAAGCACTGCATGGCTCTCAATGGAGTTGTCCTCTAGGGCATCACTTAGGGAATTTGGTGAGAGCAAGCAGGTCGAGGGTGCGGATGAAGGCCAGGTGGGAGTGGGTTAAGGAATGAATGAGAAGTAAGGATATGGAGATGGTGAGTCTTTAAAGATATTTGAGTGAGAAACTGGTAAAGAATTAAGGTAGCATCTATAGGAAGACATGATCAGGAAATTCATTGTTTTTTTTTTCAGATAAGGTTATGTCTATTGATAGCGGAAATGGAGCCAGAGGAAAGGTAGAGAAAAAGACAAGAGAGAAACAAAGACCTGGGGGATATTGGAGACAACGGGATAAAATGGACTAAAATGGAAGGACAGGATTTAAATAGGAGGGATGCTTGAATCTCAGAGACTATGGGAAGGGCATGCATCCATCTTTTAAGAGGAGGATTGGAATAGGAGGTAATCCCTTGCTTGCTGTTCTCTGGGCTCTTGGTGAAATAGGAGGTGAAGTTCTTTGCTGAGAGTGATGGGTGTGAGGTTCAGGTTGGGGGCTTCAAGAAAAAGGTGAAAAGTTATATTACTGATTGAGCAGGTATCGCGTGTCAGGCACTACTATCGGCCCTGGGGCTGAAGCAGGCAACAAAAGACAGACCCTCCTCTTGGAGTTTGCGTGGCAGCAGTGTCTTGGTGCGACACTTTGAGGAGGGTCCAGAGCCAAAGAGGGCCAGAGGAGACAATTAAAGGAAAGTGCCTCGTGGTCTAGATGAAGCCATGTCAACTGCTCTGGTCCTTAGTTTCTTTGTCTATAAAACGAGGAGGACTGACTTAGTTCCCCCAACTCCTACCTCTACCGTCTTTGAATCTAAAATAGCAAAGTGTCTGGAGTTTCTGAAGGAACTGGGGAAGAGAAGTGTCACATGCTCACTCTTAGCCAGGTGCTGGGCTAGTTGCTTTGCACACGTTTTCTCATAAAATTTTCACATGCAAACTAGGGTTCAACCAAGGTAAGTAAATTGCTATGGTTGCCCAATGGAACTTGGATGAAAATCCACATCTGCCTAACTTCGAAGCCTTTTCCAGGAGACTCCTCTGCTTTAGAGGGAACAGAAAACCATTAGAGGAAAGACAGACATAGCAGACACTCTCAAGTGTCTGGAGGCAGATTTGTGTTATATCACTCCAGATGGATGAGAGTGTAGGAAAGGACATTATGGGTCAATGACAAAAAAGACTCCTATGGAAACTGGAATTATCCAACTATTGGGTTGTTTGCCTCAAAAGGCAACAGTTTCTCACCAGAGCTATTCAAGTTGGGGGTTAGTGAATGCCTCGGAGGATAGCTTGGGAAGTTGTTCCTTTCAGTTCTAAGCTTGTACAATTCTCTTAACTTTGCTTTTAATACCATCCACGTATTTGCTTCTCTTCTTTTCCTCTACTTTTCCCGCCTGTCTCCTCCCAGACTCTGTTTTCTCCCTTCATCTGGGTGTAGATGCTTCCTGCTGTAGTTTCCAATTTATGGCATAACAGAGAGGACACCTCTTAACCCCCTCCCTCCAATCAAGTGGTGGGTACATGTTGAGACCATTGAGTGAATTTGCAGGGAACACATCTGTCATGACCCTGGTCTCAGAGGACAACTTGTCTTCTGAGATTAAAAAAAAAAACATATTCAAAGAGGAAGTATATGGTTACTCACATCAGCTGGAAGACTCTACAGAGACCATCAAGCAGGGTTGGAGCTGCTTTCAAATTTACAATGATCAGAACAATTTCACCAAAGACCTTGACAACTGGCTTCGAGCAGATCCGTTAATGCTATCACCATTGTGTTGTCCTTTGGAGGTTGCACACAAGGAGGGTGAAATGACCTCATTTCTTTTACTAGTGGGTGTCTATACTTATTGGAAAGTAGGACCTCCAAGGCCCCTGCAATGTGTATAGTGACAATGTTCAAAACTGCATTGTCCTTCCTTGGAAAGTGGTGTCAAGAATGCTCAGAGGATTCTACCTGATAAGGCATATAGCCAGGCTGGCCAACCACGGCGGTTTGCCCAGGACTGAGGAGAGTTCCCAAGATGTGAAACTTTCAGTGCTAAAACCAGGAAAGTCCTGGGCAAACTGGGATGAGTTGGTTACCTTACACCCTGCAGCCTCTACACACGGGTCCAGCCAGAATGAGCCAATTGCCCCAGCATGATGCACCGTGAAAGAAAATGTTAACGATCCTTCTAGAAGGATATTATTTGACAAGAGAGGGAGAAAGTTAAAATGTTGGTCTTATAACCTAATCAGGGTCCTCTTGAAAACACGAAGCCAAAAGTTATTCTAATATGTGGCAAAGATGAAAACAAAGTCAAATCTCCGTTATAAGATCTGAGAGTCTACCTTCGTCAAAAAGCATCCCCAAAGTGGTCAGTCATTAGTAGAATAGCAAACATGCTGGTTGTACTCATGACAGAGAACTACTCATTATGTTTCTCACCTGATGAATTTATGAGCCAACTGTTCCACGAAGTAATAGATTTCATTCCAGTGGTGCAGCACACTTCCTGATCTAGGAAAATAAAACAGATGTGACTTAATCAGGTGTTCATTTGTCTTTACCTTGTGTCATACAGTCTATCACTTTACTTTTGACCTAGCCTCTAACTGGGCTTATTATCTGAAATTTCCATAACTTTGGAAATTATTTAAAAGGATGCTTTATGTTAGAATTCTGAGAAATTTTGGTAAAGAACTTCCTTCACTCCTTCCCACCCCATTCCACACACTCATACGCTAAAAACAAAACAAAACAAAACAAAAAACCCTGGGCCCAACCAGATTCACAGTTTAGTTTCAAATCTTTAAGAAACAGTTATTTTTGTGCTCTTTAAATGATTGCTTTGATTACAGAAGAAAAATGATTCCAATTCATTTAAATGAAATTAGCACAAACTAGATGCCCAAATAGACAAAGATAAACAAATCCCCCTCCTCAAAAAAGAAGAGTCCAAATTCATTGGTAAATATAGATTCAAAAATCTGTAAATAAAATATTAGCAAAATGAATCCAGCAGGAATCCAAAAGAATACTAATCAATTAATTGGTATTTATTTCAGGAATGTATTGAAAGTTCAACATTTAAGGATATCTAATGTAACTAGTCATACTAATAAATAAAAGAAGAAAAATGATACAGCCTTTTTTTAATAAAAAGGGGGAAACTTTACTGAAAAAAGAGGGAAACTTTCTCTAAGACAGATGGGATCATAGCATTTTAGATTTGGAAGGGGGCTTCTTTATTTCCCAAGGTTGACTTCTGTTTCACTGATACGACTTACTACTGCTTCAGTTCAGCTTCTAAGTATTCTTCCTAGTGCTCATACTTCAATCTGTTGCATTGACTTCACAGTAGGTTTTTCTATTCTAACCCACTCTTCTGTAGCTTTGATGTTCTTTCCTTTTACTTAAGGATCTGTTTCAGCTGAGCCTTGCATTTCTGCCTGTCATTCTAATAATTCATGAGGTTAGAGTTTGCTCCTTTGACTCTGACATTTTGTACTGCAAACATTTTCCACTGTTTTCAGATTACTTTTATTTTTTATGCACTCATTTATCTTAATTTTAACTTCTAGAGAGTTATTATTATTTTGTCTTTGTTTCAGACTATTTTATAGATATTTAAGATGAATTTGGGCAAAGTAGACTTTAGGCCTTCCGTTTCAGGATGCAATATCTTTAGGAATTCTCATTCTGGTTGAGTGTATTCCATCTCTATGAGGAAAATTTATTTTCTTCTGCCCCATATCCAGAAATGATATGTCTGTCTGACCTGAGCAGAAGTGATACAATATGTTATGGTCATGTGCTGAAAGATTCCATATCATAAGGATATCTCATGTTCCTCAAGTTAATCTATAACTTCAATTCTAGGAAAAATTCTGAAAGGAAGTTTTGTTAAACTCAAAAACGGACTCCAAAAATGAAATGAAGACTACAGTTCTAAAAGTCATCAAGGCAATAATGAAAAAGAACAAAGTTGGAAAGTTTGCCCTATCACATATAGTGGCCCTATGTGTATGATACAGAACAGCAGAAGGAATGGAGTGAAATGGAGAGCCCACACCTTGATGTATGTGAGGTCTCTCTATACAGTGAAAGTGGTGCTTCAAACTGGGGGGAGAGAATGAACCCTTCCATAAGTGGTGCTGTGACAAGGGATTTGTAGTTGGAAACAACCAATCAGATCACTATCTCATACCAAATGTCACCCTGGATGTATTAAAACCTAATGGGAAAAACACAACTTTCAATCCATTGAGTGAATTATAGAAGGAGATTTTTATGTCATCCTGTTAGTGAAGGGTTTCTTCAACCAGATACAAAAAGTAGGAATTGCTTTTTAAGAAAAGAATAATTTTGACTATCTGAAGGGTCTAAAATTCTGGGTGACAAAAGATACCATAAACAAAGACAAGAAGAGAGGGAGGGGGACTTCCCTGGTGGCCCAGTGGTTAAGAATCCGCCTTCCAGTACAGGGGACGCGGGTTCGATCCCTCATGGGGGAACTAACATCCCACATGCCGCGGGGCAACTGAGCCTCTCTAGTGCACTGCCACTAGAGAGAAGCCCGCGCAGCCACAATGAAAGATCCTGCATGCCGCAACTAAGACTCGACACAGCCAAATAAAACAAAAATTAAAAAAAAAAAAAAAAAGAAAAGGAGTGAGAGAAGATGTCTGCAACAAATAAAAAAGGCAAAAGATTACTGTCCGGGATATGTAAATAGGTGGTACAAGTAAATATTAATAAGGCAAACTATAGAAAAATAGACAAAGGTTCAGAACAGGCAATCCCCTGAAGGATGGTAAGTCAGCATTTGAAAAAACATTCAGCTCTTCTGATAAATATAGAAATGCTTTTTTAAACAATTGTTTGGGGAAGAGCAAGCAGTTTCAGGGGGCAGCAGCATAAAGCCCACAGGATAGAGGGCTGAGGAGTTGGGGAGTTGGGGAAACGGATCAGGGAGAGAAGGGGGCAGGGGCTCTTTTATAAAAAATAAACCTTTTCCAATAAACTTTTCTATTCCAGTTTCTCAGCCTTTATACATTTCATCTGCTTGGGACACACAATGTCCACACTGGCAAACTCCTACTCATTCTGTAAGACTCAACTTGGTCTCTGCCTGTTGCCTTTGACCAACACAGATGGGGTTCGTTGCTCCTGCCCCAGGCTCTCAGGGCACCGTGTACATCTCTCAGTCACCATCCTCTGATACTGGATTGCAATCACTTTTTTTTCCAGCTCCCCTTGTGAGGGTCTTAAGGATATTTGCCTCTCCAGGATCTACCTGTTTGTTGGATGGAAGGAAAGAAGAGCGTGGGGAGACGTCTCTATTGCTCATGGATGTCTCCTGATCTTTTGCCAGCTGGACAGCACCTCTTCCGGTCTCGTCTGGATGAACAGCCTGGGCCTGAGGCTCAGACGGCTCCAGCCAATTCCTGTGATCCTATGTGAACCCGAGGAACCTTCCCAGAAGAGTCAAGGATTCTAGAGCACAGCTCCTTGGTGAACGGGCCTACCTAATCATCAACAGTAGATGTCTGGGCTTAATGCGAGCTGGGGGGTCTCCCCCAAAGCTCACCAGAACAGCATATCCCAGCCCTGCGCTTTTAAAGCTTTGGGAAGCCTTTTATTAGAATCCCAGCCATCCTCCTGGACAAACTTCCGTTGTATATTTCAAATCTCAAAGACTGGTCCTGGCTCCTCTTCTTCAGCTATGGGGTAGATGCTCTGGCTGGCGATCCTAGTGAGGGTCTGGCAGATCTGGCCCAATGCTGTATAGGTGCTTCAGACGAGGCACTGTGTGACTGCTACTCCAGTTATAATTCTACAACTCCTTTCCACTGGAAGCAAGAGACTTCCTTGAACACGGATTGTCTGTGCCCACTTCTGAAATACAATTCTGTGTTTTGGCCCATATCACCGAAACAAGTACCATCTGAAATTTTGGGTCCTGAGGGGTAGGGTAAGACACCTATGATTAGGGAGGAATCCCCACAGCTCCTCTATTCCATGGTTGATTTTCTCATTGGTAGAGAAGTCCTGTAGTGTGGGAATTAAACTGGGAGGGGAGGCAAAGTATAGGTAAAACAGGGACTTGAACTAGAACTGGGGGTCTGTTTTTGGCTGTCTGCTAAAGGAGCAGGGGTTTCGAGTAAATCCTTTTTGAGTTTATTTCTTTGTTTTCAAGGATTGGCCGCAAATCATTTGCGTTCCTTTACTTATTAAAAAGGGTCACCCAATGTTAATTTACATTTTCTTTGGGCTTAAAACATTTCATTTTCACTATTCTTCTGTCTGACTGACATGTAAAATTCAGACAATATTAGTATTCATCTGATTTCTTGATGCTAGATATAGGGAAAGATCCAAGAAATATCCTGGAGTGTTAAGAAAAGTCTAAAGCTATCTGGAACACTTTCTTGCCGACTGACAGGTGCTCTCTTTTCTCAGGAAGAAAATAAAATGAGGCCCTTAAGATAAAATGAGAGCGAAGGAGATACTGACAGGTTTGCTTCTCCCATCCCAGCTCTACTGATAATTGTCCTGTTACTGTTGAGGTTTGTTGTTTCATATTTACACATGACCATTCTTTACACAATTATATAAGCCTGGACCAAAATATACCCTCTTTGTGACATGCTTGAGATGGACTTAGCTTATTCCCTCAAGCACTGAGGGTAAACATAACCTTCTAAGATTCTGGGAACAAAACTGGTTTCGTCTTCTCTTGGGTTACCATGGGACCCCAAGGGGCCTCAGCTATGAAAGTGGCAGAGGAATATGGGGTTATGTAGACCTGCACCTTGGAATCCTTTAGTCCTCATGACTGAGCTTCTTAACCTACACATGCACGTTCTGTCCTACCCCCAAATCAGATCACCTCTTAGAGAAGAAAAGAGTCCCATGGCAGCTGTTTCTGGTTTTAGCATGGAGGTGAGCATGTTGGATGTCCCCAGGAGCAAGGGTTTTGCCTGACTTGTGCCATGGTCCTCTCCCCTGCCTCACCACCACCCATTGACCACAGATGGACTCCTACTAACTACTTCATCCATGGGGGATCTGGAAACTACCCACTAAGACTTGAACCAGACTCCTGCCCTTCTCTCATGGGGATAGATATGCTGGGTCTTTAATTTTGTTTGGACTTTCTGTTAAAACGTGCGTGTCTTACCCACACTTTGCCTTGTAAACTGATTTTCTGGTTTGGGATCGGATCTAGTAGCTACTCCCAGAATAATCAACCCAGGATGGTGTGTCCATGTTCAGACCTTGGCTTCTTTTCAACCCTGAGGACCTAAGTGAACTCCTGGTCATAGCCGGGAGAAGTAGGGTGTTGGGTGGGGAAGGGGCAGCTTCTCTCCACCTTATAATGTGTAAAATATCTCATGTATCATGCCAACCTGTTTAAGAATTACTGATCTTAAAATCCCAGCTATGGAGCCCCAATGTTCTCCTTAGTAATGGCTCACCCAGCCATTGTTACCAAAGCCCCAGGGTGGAAATAAAAACTCCTTCCTAGTCCAAATATAAGTATTACTGGGAAAGATTCCATTGAACTCTGCTGTGGGTTGTTTTGTCTTGTTTTGTTTTTAAAATTGCTTTTAACACACAATTGCTGACTAACTATAGTCAAAGAGTTGAAATATCCATGTTTTAGAAGTCAGTGGACGTGAAATGTCCCAGATATTTGACTCAATTAAATCCTAACTCAAATGCAGTTCTAGCCCCTGAAGATTTCCATGGGCCAACTGGGTATCAAGATGGCGTGCAGGATTCAGGCTCTTCTTGGTATTTCATGCCTTGGTTCCACAAGTATAAATCTCAGACAAATTTGGTATTCAAGTAGCCTCCCAGGAATTCTGCTTCATTACAGCCCTCCAGAGTTCTATGCTTAAAGATTCACTCAATACACCCGGGTCCACTCAAAATCGGAGTCAACCCCTCTTCACACCACCTCCCGACTCGGCTTTGAGAAGGGCTCCCCAGACCATCAGGAGGCAAAGCCACCAGTCCCATGAGAAGGTGACAGCTGGAGCAGCTCCAGAGTTCCTCAGCTAGTTTTGTTTTTCTACGCCCTCTCCAGCATCTGGAACATGATAAGAAGTCAATACCTTTTGTGACAGTGCATTCACCGTGTCCCCAGGGAGGGGTTTTGCGTGGAACCTCGCGCGGCCCTCGGATGATTGCTCAGTTATTTCCAAGGGTTTGATATGCAAAGAGTAAGAGCAAAGTAAGAACCCTGAGTCTCATTTTGATTCGTTTCTGAAACACATTCTTTTGTGTTTATGTGAGTTTCCAAACCTCCCTGTGGTTAAGTTCCTTAGAAAACACATGCTCTTTCCACTAACCACAGATACAACCAGTCAGAAAGAATCAAGTGGGCCAAATTGAGTTAGAATTGTCCCTCCTCACCCTTTGCACATGGGTTAGGGGAAAACGAAAGGGGACAAAAGAGCTTGCAGTTGGAGCCATCACCCAGGAGTCTTTTAATTCTGGAAGAGCAGAGTCGCGGTAAGCATGGAAATGATAAAACTGTCAGGTCCTGCTTTTCCTTAGCCCCACCCGGCTGAAGTCATTCATGTCCTTAGTGACCCACCCAGGTCCCCAGCTAATCCTGGGAAGGTATGGCAGCCTCAGGCGCAACTAAGCAGGACCAGCAATTAGTTCTGGCCCCATGTTCATCTGTATCCCCCCTCCTCACCTCCATCCCACTCCCCCTCTTCTTCCTTGGCCCTTCTCTCCTTCCTCCTAGCCTCCCCTGCACCCTAACTGGCTGGAGCCCGAAAGCCAGCCCAGACCTTCAGCCCTTGTCCTCCTATGATTGACTGGGGTCATGGCCAAGCCTCCCTCCTGCTCAAAAAGCTTGACCTCGACGCTTGCCTCCACTCCAGTTTCGTCAGATACCAGTGCAGACCCAAAGCAAGCCACTGAGCACTGTACTTTGAGTAGATGGGCTACCCACCCTGCTCCTGTCTGCATCTGGAGACCCCAGCCCCGCCGTACTGATGCGTGAGGAATTTCCCCTTTAGTCCATCTCACTGATGGCTACGACAACAATGACTTTCAAGCTGTGGAATGCAACCTATTAGTGATTTGGGAAATCAGTTTGGTGGGATGTTGCCAACAGTTAATAAAAATGAAATAGAATAGAAACATCAGACATATAGCATACCATAGCAGAAAGTCATGCTACGTGAAACATTTAGTCAACTATGTGTAAGTAGTGCACATACACTGTGTTAAGATGTAAACTGTATTTTTCTTGTCAAGGATCAAAAAGATATTAGAGCAAAACATGTACTCCTTTCACCTCCACCAGTTTGCCTTTTCTAACGCGCGCCCGCGCACTCACGCACCAGGAAAAGCCTAAAGACATTTTCTCACATCAAGTATTGGTACTTTTGGTGCAAAGTCAACACAAAACTGTTGTTGTTGCTGTTGTTACGAGAACAGAAAACTGGTTAGCTGTCCAAAAGGTATTTCCCATAATTGAAACACACACCAAGATGTGGTAAAGGAGGGCCACCAGTCAAAGCCACCAATGCGATCGGTGGATGACCACCAGGTGACCATGACAAGACAAGGGATGGTACTGTGGCTGCCAGAAGACTCAGAGGCCCCCTTCACGTGCAGGCCACAAGGACACAATAAGCCCCCCTCAAACACAGAGCCATAGGAGTGAGAGAAGTGGGGGCAGGGCAAGACTGAAAAGATTGAAATTTACTGAGTGTTTAAATTCTTGCACTGGGCTAGGATTTCCCATTTGGAAGAAAGGTGCCTCCTCTCCTCACTACACCTGCACCCAGCAGGAGGGTCTTTTGAAGATAAGCAAAGCAGCTTCAAGTTATTTCCTCTACACTCGAGTATAGTGAGCATAAGTTTTTTTCTACCCTGAGAACGGTGGCCACTTTAACTCACTCCCCACTGTCATGATGATTAAACTCCCAGAAGCAAAGTACGAAGTGCTGGTTTTCTTACCCACACTCAGGATTAGCTCTTTCTCAAATATCTGTAAGTTTTATAAATGAAGAAGAGTTTTCATTATAGCTTTTATTTGAATGTATTTAATAATAGGCCACAGATTTTTTGCATATTTACAATTTATTTGTCTTTCTTTGTTTTAAAACACGGTGGATCAGTTAGGACCGGCCACATAATGCGTAGGATCCGGTGCAAAACGAAAACACAGGGCCTCTTGTTCAAAAATTATTAAGAATTTCAAGATGGCGACAGCAGAGCATTAAACTAAGGGCAGGACCTTTCTAAGTGCGGGTCCCTGGGCGACCACGCAGGTCCCATGCCCATGAAGCTGACCCTGGCATCGTATCCTTTGCCCATTTTCTATTGGGGTGCAAATGTTTTCTTAGATCAGGAGTCAGCATACTTTTTCTGTACACGGCCAGATGGTAAATATTTTAGGCTCTGTGGGCCATATGGTCTCTGTGGCCACTACTCAACTCTGCTCTTGTAGCACAGAAGCAGCCATTGACGGAACATGAACTAAATGACAACACAATTTTATTTAGAAAACCGGGCTGCAGGCCATAGTTTGCTAACCTCTGTCCTAGACAGTCACTTTCTTTCAGTCTTCCTCATGACAAGATAATATAAAAATCTATATTTTTTTCCCTGGTAGCTGAAGCTTTAGTGTACTTTCACTATTCATTTCCTGTTATTTATTGCTGAGAATGTGGACTGGAAAAGTTATGCCTTGGGATATATATGGAGGCATTCTTTGCTACCTAATAAATATTTCATGGGTATTTGAAAGGAAAGTTTATTCTCTGTGGGATATAGGGTTCAAAATATATTTATTAAGTCAATCCCATTAATTATTATTCATATCCTCTATATCCTTTGAACACAAGTATTCAGAGACATGTCTTTTCAGATTCTACTGAGAAAATAATTTGGTTTTCATCTTCAGCATTCAAAATAAATGTGCTATTTTAATACATTTCCTAAATATAAAAGCACTCTTGCATTCCTCGAATAAGTTTTTACTCTTTTACTGTACTTTTAGTTTTGTTTTAATAATATTTGATTTCAGATTTAAAGTTTTTATTCAAATTTGGTCTGAAGTTTTATACGTGTTATCTTTGGTAGATATTGATATCAGATATATGCTAGCTTCTTAAAATAAATTGGGAAACTTCATCTTTTCTATTTTCTGGAGAGTTAAACTTTATTGAAATTTTCTTTTCCTTGAAGATGTGATAGGACTTGCCATGAAACCAACTTGGTCCAAAGCCAAAGGACCTACCCGCAAGGGCATATCAGTCCCTCTTGAGTGTCGAGATTCTACTGGGGAGGTTGGGAGGAGGGGAAAAATCTCAAAGACTGAACATTTCACCTAAAGGAATTTTTAAAAATCACCACATTGGGGCTTCCCTGGTGGAGCAGTGGTTGAGAGTCCGCCTGCCGATGCAGGGGACACGGGTTCGTGCCCCGGTCTGGGACGATCCCACATGCCGCGGAGCGGCTGGGCCCGTGAGCCATGGCCGCTGAGCCTGCACGTCCGGAGCCTGTGCTCCGCAACGGGAGAGGCCACAACAGTGAGAGGTCCGCGTAACGCAAAAAAAAATTAAAAAAAAAATCACCACATTGGACTCGATTTATCATCACTTTGGTTCAAAATTTAAGGATTTGCAGCCCTCCTACTACCCAGTAGGTAGGCTTGGGAGGAAGAGGAGGAGTTTGGGAGTTCGATATAGTAAATGACAGTTTTGGGGGGATATATATGAATGTAATATGAGAATTTTTTTTCTATCCTGCTTAAAAAAATTTACTTTCACTTTCGAGAATCCATTAAGTTTTATTTTATTTTATTATTATTTTTTGGCGGTACGCGGGCCTCTCACTGTTGTGGCCTCTCCCGTTGCGGAGCACAGGCTCTGGACGCGCAGGCTCAGCGGCCATGGCTCACGGGCCTAGCCGCTCCACGGCATGTGGGAATCTTCCCGGACCGGGGCACGAACCCGTGTCCCCTATATCGGCAGGCGGACTCTCAACCACTGCGCCACCAGGGAAGCCCCACTCTTTAAGTTTTATATTTTGCTGTATAACCTCATTGATAACAGTATTGTGACTTATTAACTTTTCTGGGACCATTACTTCTGTTTCTGGTACACCATGTCTTTTTCATATCCTTTATTTCTAATACGTTGTCCATTTTGATGTCAATATTTTCAAGTGACAATTTTCAATAAGGGTATGTGGGTGGTATATATTTTGAATTTTTATGTCTTAGGAAACCTAGTTATGGAATTTAAATATCACATTTCACTCAAGACTTTACTGAGGTTTTTTGAGCATTTAATGTTGTAGACCAAAAAAAAAAAAAGTCTAATGCCACTCTGAGTTTTGGTTTTTTATTTTGTGGGAGATGGGATGCCTATTATTTTCCTTTTTGGAAGAATGTAGACATTTCTGTGTACTCTTATATTTTAAATTTTTATTTAAGACTGTGTACATTTGGATCCTTTAAACATATTAATTAGGCTGAGTATTTGGTTAAGTCCTCTAGATCTGAAGACTTCACTCTTTCTTCAGGTCAGGAAAATGAACTTTCATTATTGCATCTCTTATGTTCTCTTTTCCTAGAATTTATATTTATATATATGTTCCTAGCCTATATACATATATGTATATATGTTCCTAGCCTTTGTATTACTTATCTGTTGTCTCATAATTTTAATCTCTGTATTCTTTCTGCTGGAGTTCTGGACAAAGTTTCTTAAACTGTCTTCTGATGAGCTGAATTTACTTCTGCAATATTCAGTGTGGTGGTCATTGTTTCCAATGAACTTGAATATTCAGAAACAGCATATTTTCTCTCCAAAAGTTTCTTATTTTCAGCTGTTCCTTTCTCATGACAGACTGCTCTTATTTGTTGATGTAATATCTCAAAATTTACTGAAAATACTAATGAGATATATTTGTTTAAATGGCTTTGATGGTCATTGCAACTTCTTTTATATAATCACTATTCTATTTTAAAGCTTTTTTTAAGCCTTGATTCACTCATTGGGTAATTTCTTGAAGAAAATTATCCCTACTCCCCTTTTTAGAAGAATCCATATGTATTTGAAAACGTCTTTCTATTTTCTTCACATGTAAGTGACATATTGACAGGTGTCACACTTTAGATCATAACTTTATCCATCAAAGTTCTCCACCATTTAATGTTGCAGAACCTTTGTAGGTAACCTGTATCTTCTCCCATTCATAAAATTCTTTTGTGTTTGAAATTAAAAATTTTCACCAGGAAATGTTTAAGTATTCATCTCTTTTAATTAATTTTGATTATTACTTGATAAGCCTATTCAGTCTACATTTTCAGGCTTTTGTTTTTTAATCAGGAAAGTTCTCTTCAATCAAATCTCTGAATGTTTCTTCTGGACTATTTTTTAGCAACCCAAATTATCTGATATATTGGATATCTATTTTTATTTTTGTATTTTTTTTATTTTTAAAAATTAATTGATGTATTTATTATTTGCGGTACGCAGGCCTCTCACTGTTGTGGCCTCTCCCACTGCGGAGCACAGGCTCCGGACGCGCAGGCTCAGCGGCCATGGCTCACGGGCCCAGCCGCTCTGCGGCACGTGGGATCTTCCCGGACCGGGGCGCGAACCCGTGTCCCCTGCATCGGCAGGCGGACTCTCAACCACTGCGCCACCAGGGAAGCCCTGGATATCTATTTTTGTCATTCATTATTTATCATCTTCTCTCTCATCACTTTTGTATAACTCATTTCCTATTCAAAGTATGAGGATTTCTCAAACATGCCTTCATCCTTTATTTTCTTCATTGTCAGTTCTGCTCTTTACTGCTTCTGAGGTGACTTTATAACTACACTTTCCCGTATATTTTATATTTCTTTAACTGTTCTAGATCCCTTTTCTTCTCTTTTCATACTTTATCACCTGTTTCACAAATTTATTATTTAACTTCACCAAAATCATAACACATATGGTACTAAAACTGACCTCTTTTGCTGTTGAAAATTCTTTCCATAAACATGTTCTTCCACCTCAGGAATTTTGTTTTCACCACTTATTTTCAGTTGGTAAAATCTCGTAGGCCCTATTTTCATCTTTCAATATGGGAAGGTGTAACTGGGTCTCCTATCTGCTTCCCCAATACTACATATATATATATATATATATATATATATATATATATATGTATATATGGCATTGTCTTCGCACTTATAAACTTCTCTAAGAACTTAATCTGGGGGAAGGGAGTTGATCTTAAAGGCTAAAGTAAGCTTACGTTATTGTTTCATCAATTAGGGGAGAGCAGGGAATGGAATAACTCCTCATCACTTCTCACAAAGGAACCTAATCCTTGCAAGGTTTGTGGGTTTGTTTTGGACACGGTTACGCCAATTCCAGCTTGCCATATGTCGGGTTTTTTGGCCTGGTGTCTACTCCACACTGTGCTCATTCCTGATCCCTGCTGCATCCACATAATCAAAGACAGAACTCTGCCATTTCCCTGGAAGCCCAGATCTACGGGGAGGATTCAGCAATGCTGGACAGAATCACTGTCACGAAGATGCCTGGTGTTCACGCGCTCTCTCTTCAGTGGCTTGGTTTCCCCGTCCAGCACAGCTGCCTCTGTGTGATGCCGATGCACAAGGGCAGAAGGGCTCTACGGAGATGCCTCTCCTCCCCCTTATGTCCCACTCTTGACTTCAAACTCACTTCCAGATTTGGGATTGTTCTTGGGGTTCCTCCATAATATTCTTCTACATTCTTCTTTTTTAACTTGGCAACAGAGTTGAAAGTAGACCCCAGCTGACCTCCTTCAAACTCAACCCATCTGCTTGGTGTCTAGTGTAATTTCTTACAAGTGTATTGCATGTCAGTGTTGCTGTCCTCAGTGGTTGGACCTGATGCAGGCTTACCCCAGATGCCTCCTTAAGACTTTCTCTTTTGGGAGATGGGGCAGTTTTAGATGATGTTGGTAGAGGCAGTGAGAAGCTAACTGTCCATGCCCAGCTTCTTTCTCAGAAGTCATCAACAAACTTTCTTTCCTTTCTCATCTCAGAGTAAGCCCTGCAGCTCATTAAATTTTAATTTCTGCATTTATGGTGCCCTGAAACAGCACTTCCAAAAGTCACCAGTGCCTTTATTTCTGCTAAAGCATAGGCCCTTTCTCAGTTCTTTCTTGCTGGGTGTATTTGTAGTATGCATAAATACAACAGAGAATATGTATTGACTCAGCAAAATGGTTTTTAATGCCTGGTAGGTCCTTTAGGATCGATAAAGATTAGTAATTACACCACAACATGTACTGAGTACTTACTAAGCAGCAGGCACTGTGCTGAGCACTTCACATTCATTGCCATTTAATAATAATAGTTAGCACTTAATGAGCCCTTCTTACGTGTGCATAGGACTCAGCTCTGAGAACAACAACCCTATGTGATAATACTATTAGCTCCCTTGTCACAGGTGAGGAAACTGAGTTCACAAAGAGATTAAGTGACTTGCTTAAGGACACACAGCTAGTAAGTGGTAGGGTTGGGATTCAAATTCTAACCCTAGAGTCTATGCTCTTAGTCTAAACATTACTCTCCCACGACTCTTTCCTGGTGTTTAAACCTGTGCTCTTAACACATGAGCAACACTGCCTCCCCATGGACGGGTCAGGAAAGACACAATTCCAATTCATAGCGTTAAATGTTTCATTAGGGAGAAGTACTGGAGAAGTTCCACAAACTGTTATGGAAATTTGGGAGTGGGGAATGCCAGGAACAGCTTAAAATCGGGGTACCTGAATGGAATCAGGAGTCCCCAACTGGTTGCCCATTTTAATGGGATAAGGTGTACAAGGGGATTCACCCACTTGGCTTTCAACCCTCTCCTCTTGTTCCTTTGATAGTGTCTTTTATGACGGTCAATAATCAGGATGACCATATAATTTAAAATCCAAACTGAAACACTTTCAAGAGTAAACTAGGAAGCCACTAATAATTACATTGGGAGACCTCCCTTGTGGTCCAGTGGTAACGAATACACCTTCCAATTCAGGGGACTGGGTTCGATCCCTGGTCAGGGAACTAAGATCCCACATGCCATGGAGCAACTAAGCCTGTGCGCCACAACTACAGAGCTCGTGGGCCACAACTAGAGAGTCCGCGTGCCCCAAACTACAGAGACCATGCGCCCTGGAGCCTGCGTGCCACAACTAGAGAGAAGCCTACGCGCCACAACGAAAGATCCCACATGCCTCAACGAAGATCCCGTGTGCCGCAACTAAGACCCGATGTAGCCAAAAATAAATAAATAAAAAATAAATCTTAAAAAATAATAATTATATTGGGACAAGCACAATCCAGGAATGTACTGGGTCATTCATTTATTTATGGTTAGATTATGGCTGTCCAATGGTATCTTGTATTTCCTTTTACCTTATATTGCTTATTATTGTGACTGGCGTATAGTTACAGTTAGGATAATTCATTTTTCTCTTCTTTGTTATATAATTTCCATAAACCTGGTATTTGCATTATCTTTTATGTAAGGAACGATGACTATACTTCTGAACATAATCTTTTGCCAAAAGGTATTAGGAAGGCCCTGTTCTAGGTGGTTCCTACAGGAATGAACTGTATATGGTTGAGCAGCAGGGTTTGAGGAAAAGAAGATAAGGCCCTTGAATGAGACCTCAGAGGACACACACTTAAGGGTTTTCTTCTCCATCTTTTGATAATGGACCTCTCTGCTGCTTATCATGTGATATGCGTTGTTATGGGGTTGAGGGATCCTGAACAAGGAATGGATTTTGAATAAAGATGAGATGTAAAGAGATGACTGTTCTCAATATTTTGTACCACAGGGAGCCCACAGCTAGTGAGGGGAGGGGACCAAGTGCCAGTCACCATCTCAAAGGATAAGAGGGCATCACCCATATAAAGATGGAAATGGTGTTAAAGGGCATTACAGCTAAAGGCAAGAAAGAGCATGGGTTAGTTCAGGGAACTGCACAGCACGTTTTGCTGGACATTGCAAGGGTGTGGGGTGTGGTAGGAGATGAAGCTAAGGGAAACACATAGTGGCCGGAGCAATAGGCTCTTGGATACCTCGCTAAGGAGTATACATTTTATACTGAAAGAACTTTGGAAGTGTTTAGAGGTTGAAGGGTTGGGGGAGATGATGTCAAGATTAAAATCTGTGTTCTAAAAAGATCAATTTGGTACCAGTGTCGAGAGTATAGGGTAGGGGGAAAGGTAAAAAAAAAAAAAAAAAAAAGGAGGTAAAGAGACTAATGTAGAGAACATTTCAGCGAACTGGGTAGCAAATGGCCTGAACTAAGGTAATGGCAGAGATGTGGGAGCAGATATTGTCAGGCCTTAGAGTATAAGAAAGACTCTCAGATCTTTGACTTAAGTGGCTGGATTTATGGTGATGCTGTTTACCAAGACTAGGAATAGAGATGGATTTTAGGGGAAAAGCATCTAGTTGGTCACCCTCCACTGAAATTCTCTCTCTCCTTGCCTCAGTGGTAAGAGTTCTTTGCTGTTTCTCCTCCAACTGTCTGGTAACTTCTCTCGGCTCTGGTTAGTGGAGTTTCTTCTTTGGCCCAGACATTCCTGTTGGCAATTCCTCTAGATTGGACCCTGGCCATTTTCTTCATTAAACTCCACCTCTTCTTGACATTTTTAAATCCTGATGTTATCTTGATATTATCTCCATATTATTTATTATCCCTCCATATTTTCAACTACCACCCTTGGGCTAACAACACTCAAGTCTTTATTTTCAGTTCCCAGGGTATAAATCCAACTGCCTACTCGACACCTTCACCCAAATGTCCCACATGTTCAGACTCAATTCGTCCACACCAAACTCCTTTTTCCTTCTGAAACCTACTCCTTCCCCTCGCAACTCTTTCCTCTCCCACTCACTCACAGCCAACGGTTCATCAAGTCCTGAGGCTCCACCCTACAAAGGTACTCAATTTCTTTTGGTCTTTTTTCCCCAATCCTCTGACATAATCTCATAACCTACTGCTGATATGAAAAAACCCACTCTTTCCAGATTATTTTCCTGTCCCTCTGTCAGGGGATGTGTCACTTTGCTTTCTTGTATGGCCCCTTTGTCATCAATTTTTTTTTTTTTACTTTGTCACCTGTCAAAATCCTGCTCAACATTCAAGGTCTGGATCCAAAGTTACCTTCTCTAGGAAGTCTCCTAAGCCTCTCTTATCTCAACCAAAATTCATTATTTCACCAAGTCTGTTTTCCTAGCCCTTTGCTTCTTCTACTAGACTGTGAAATCCTTGAGAGCCAGGGACATGTCATAGGCATTTTGTAATAAGATAAATTTAGCAAAGTTTGATAAATACTGAATTGAATTGATGTATTCCTTACCCTAGCCAGGCAGTCCTGCTTATAATCTAAGGAGGTGTCTTTTGTTAGAGGACAACATCCTTTTTCCCTAGGGGTAATTACCACCATTACCACCACCACCACCACCACACCATCAATACCACCACCATCACCATCAGCACTACCATCATAGTCATCACTGCCACCATCACCACCACCATCAATATCACCACCTTCACCATCACCGTCACCACTACCATCACACCATCAATACCACCACCATCACCATCAGCTCTACTATCGTAGTCATCACCACCACCATCACCATCACCACTACCATCACACCATCAATACCACCACCATCACCATCAGCTCTACTATCGTAGTCATCACTGCCACCATCAATAACACCATCACCATCACCGTCACCACTACCATCACCACCACCACTACGGTCACCACCACAACCACCATCATCATCATCATCTTGGGCACTCACATACCAAATGCTTCATTAAAGCTTTTAATCTAATATTATTTAATCTTTAGGACACTTCTGCAAGGCAGAAATTTTAATGCCTGTTTTATTAATGAGAAGACTGACGTTCGGAAAGGCTAAATAATTTGCTCAAGGTTGTGCAGCTTGGTGAAAGGTTGAGCTGGTATCTGAAGCCAGAGATGCCTGATTCCAAAGTCAGCTCTCTTACCCCCTGTACTTGAGCTCGGTTCATTCCCATGAGGCACTGGGTCACATTTCATGCCAGGAGTCTTGAACGAAAGGAAACAAAGGACTGTCCTAGCAAACACCATGGCCTCCATGTGTTTGCATGCACGGCAGGACCTGCCAACAAAAGAGGGCAAAGCATGGCCTATCTGTGACCTTGGCTCTTCCTCTCCATATCAGGTTGGGCTTCCCCTACCACCATCTAAAATAAGAACTCTGCTTGGCATCCAGTTCTCAGGCATCTACTGCCTCGGCTACATCCTCATGAGAGAGGAACAAGGCCATCATTATGGGACAGCTTTTCTTGTCTTCCTGTTCACTTTCGTGATTTATTGTGGGAGGGACAGACGCACATCACAATCACCTGGGAAGCTTTTCCAAAATATACACGCCTGCCCCAGGCCCCTGAGGATCTGATCTGGCCCCTGGTTGAGAGCCACTGGTTTAGCACATTCATTTCCAAGGTTCGCAGTTCTCACTGGCCCTCTTATCATTGAAGACTCCCTCGTTCTTCCTCCAGACAAATGTTCTTCCTGCTCAGATGTAGTCCTACCATGCTTGGAATTGGCTTCACTGGCATGCCTTGATCTACTCTGCTTTCTTTCAGTCAGGGGTTCTCAATCAGGATGGTACCACCTCACAGGAAGGCATTTAGAGATAAATGTAGAGGCTTTTGTTTCTTGGATATCACAACAACTAGGAAGACTAGTGGCATTTACAAAAGAAGGATCAGAAATGCTAAACATCCTACAGTCCCTCACGGTGAAAAACTGTCCCACTGAAAATGGCAATTGACACCCCTACTGAGAAAGGCGTTTGGCTGGAACCCAGATACTCTTGATTCAAGGTCTGAATTAGCCTCTGCAATGAACAGCATCCTCTCGGCCTGGCTGCCGCTGTGTTCCAGGGGCTGCTCTCCCCTCACCGTCTTTCAAATTCCCTCACAGTCCACAAACTACGGGCAAAGGGATTCTTAGCTTTCAAATATATTTGTGTAATACTTAGCTATCAAGGAAGCATGTCTCATCTTCATTTCTGTTTCCATTTAATCTAATTTAATCCCCTGCCCACGGCACTGAATGTTTCATCTAAAGAATGGGAGCAATGGGAAAAGGAGGAAAAAAGCAAGGGGCCATTGCTGCCTCACGGGTGCATTTGAGCTGTCATGTCTGATCATAATACCAGGCTGATGAATCCATCTAAAACATGGCTCAACACTGACTCTGTACCAGAAGTCCTACCTCTTTATCCTCTCCCAGGGACTACTCCTTTCTTGCTTACTCAGGCAAAAGCAGTGTGTAATTAAAGGTTTGTAGTAGAGGCTTTTAATGCCCACCCATATCTGGCTTTCCTCTCCTTTTAGGTACACAGGAGGATGACTTTTTTTTTTAATTAATTAATTTATTTTTGGCTGTGTTGGGTCTTCGTTGCCGCACACGGGCTTTCTCTAGTTGCGGTGAGCAGGGGCTACTCTTCGTTGCGGTGTGCGGGCTTCTCATCGCGGTGGCTTCTCTTGTTGCGGAGCACGGGCTCTAGGCAGGCGGGCTTCAGTAGTTGTGGCTCGTGGGCTCTAGAGCGCAGGCTCATTAGTTGTGGCACATGGACTTAGTTGCTCTGCGGCATGTGGGATACTCCTGGACCAGGGATTGAACCAGTGTCCCCTGCATTGGCAGGCGGATTCTTTACCACTGCGCCACCAGGGAAGTCCCAGGATGATGTTTTTTCACCCTCTTTAGGGTGAAGCCACGTGACCAGTTCTGACTGCTGGCTTGTGAGTGGAAGGATACATGTCATTTCACAACTCTGCAGAGTTGAATTTCCCTTTTCCATCAGATCCAATCTGAACAAGCTATTAATTTATTGGCAGTGCTCCAGCTGGAGACTCTCCAGCGTTTCCTTCCTTTGCAGCCGTGATGGTGGAAGCTGGTGTTAAGGAATCTCCACCAGCCTAGCCCTCAGATAACTACCCTGAGCAGAGCCCCTGTTGACCCTCACCAGACGTGGAGCAGAGGCAGAGATTACAAAGGTTTATACCTTTGTCGTTTTGTGTCACTGACAGTTGGGGGATTGTTTGTTAGCACGGCATAACCTAACCGACCCTGATTGATTCAACGTTCCCTTACATGTTTAGATTATTTTCATCTTGCGCATAGATCATGAGTCAGAGAGGCCTGGGTTTGAAGCTGAGTTCACCACTTACACTGACATTGGCTAACCTTGTTATACCTGTTTCCTCATGTGTCAAACGGTGATCATGACTGTGCTGGCCTTACGTGGTTACGAAGGAGATAACTAACTGGGATCATACAGGCAAAGTGCTTATGCAGTGCATGGCAAGGGCTCAGAAAACCTTATTATTTCTTCTCCTTATTGATCTAAAATTGACTTTACCTGCCCCCCTGTCCCAAATCCTCACTGGAGCCTTTAGCTTCGACTGCCTGGAGTCCTTCTAATGTCTTTCTACGTAAAAAGCAAATAGTCTGGGACGGCTTCCTGCTTCTCTTCCATTCCTTACAGCACCCAGAATAGGACATTGTTTGCAATAGGCATTGTCATCTATGCTTTTAATGGAGCACACGCTTGTGACCGGAATTGAGAACATATTTACGCCAAATGAATGAAAGACTCAGCTCTTCCAAATGGAAGAAATCTAGTTACTATTTTTAGTACCAACCTGGCATGTCTGGGAAACATGTTAGGAAATATCCAAGTACCCACTTTGTCTTTTGTTGCCCAGTAATCACTGGGAGAGGTGAAATCTAGCCTCTTGGCCACACATCAAAAATTAGACACACGTTCTAAATTAGCATAAAGCAAATCTTATTTGCACTTATGTGACAGCCAAGTCTCGCTAAGGGGTGGCAGAGTTTGTTCCTGGACCACTGGGAGTCCTTCAGCATTGAAGATAGTGGCAGGTTATTTTAGGACAGGTGCCTTCCTCCAGCACTCCAGGATTCTATTCTCAGGTCTCCACAGCTAAGGAAACTAGAATTACTTGGCTGACTCAGACAGAAACACAAAACAAAAAAAAAGAGTTTTGTCTTATTTATTTTTATTTTGAACCATAAGCCAAACCTTCCAATTTGCAGGCAGTTCTACTAACTATTACCTGACCTGATAAGTCCTCTCCAAATCTGGAACTTAGTCGGAGGAACACTGAAAACCAGCCATAGAGTTCATCTCAATACAAAAAAAAAAAAAAAAAAAGACATTCCTGGCTCCTGAAAAACTTTTTTTCCCTGATGCCTCTTAGAATTATTATTGTAGCATTTTCAAGGTACCTTCTAATGGACTCTGTTTTCCTTACTGAGAGTCAAGTTTGCATTTTTGTTACTGGAAGACTTCTTCCAAAGCATTTCTGAAAAAAGCTACGTCTTTGTGTTTTAACACATCTACAGAGATGAATTTCCCTTTTCCATCAGACTCAATTTGAACAAATTATTAATTCATTGGATCTTTCAGTGCATTATAATCAGATGTCCTCAGAGTCCTATCCATCAGTTAAGCCCCAGACCTCTGAAGCATCTCTGTGGGCTGCATAGGGTCGGAGTCCCTGATACTTTCAATCAACTACAGCCGATTTAACAGCAGAGCAGTAGCTCCTCAATTAAGTAACCTTGACCGCCTTATATACCATCATTTCCTGAAACTCTGATGCAGGGGTTTTTAATTCCTGGAATCTACCCAGGCGTATTGCCATGTGTTTCTCATTATGACCCAACTGCCCAGGGCAGTGATGAGTGGAAAGAGCTGGGCTGAGAGTCAGCGGCAGACATCGTCCCAGCTCTGTCATTATCTAATCCTAGGTCCTTCCGCAGGTCACTTAATCCGGTGGGTTGACAAAGATTGAACAGTTTTCTCATCTGTAAATTAGAGACAGTAGCACTTGCCCTAGCGACCAAGCAAGGTTGTCTTTGGGACATTTGTGAGATGGCGTAAGTGCTGGGAGACTTTAGTTTCGACTCTAAAGATTTCTTTTGAAAGTCAATATTTGGGAACCCAGAAGGTGATGAGGTTCCCAGTCTAACGTTATAAAAATCTGTTTAATGACCATGTCCCTGGAGTATAACACATAGGAATGGCCCTACAGATCATCACCACACGTGACCATCCAATTGTGGATCTGGGTGAATGGCAAGACAGGGTCCCCTTGTATGGGGAAAAGAGAAGGAGAAAATTGGTCTTGAACAAAAAGGAAGTCATGAAGGAAGGAGCTGGGGGGTCTAATGGGGAAGCAACACACGGTGAGCCTGCAGAGGGCCTCTGCAGATGGAAGGATTTATTGGGTGACAGGCTGTGGCTTTGGGAAGTCCTAGAAATCAACTCTTCAGGGCTTACTGCCATCCTCCAGCACACCATCTCCTCCACTCCTGCCCCATCCCACCATTCTATTTTTGAAGTCTGTAGGGCACACATGAATACAGCCAGCACTTCCCCAGACTCACGATGGAGAATCCACTTTTTCCATTTAGGTGACTAATAGCTCTCCATAAAATAGACCGATGTGTGATACATAAATATCTAGTGTAATAACAGAAGAGCCTTGCAAGAGGGGAAAGGTACATTCATGTCTGGAGGTTGGTCAACTGGGTGCATTAATCTTAGAGGACGCCCTGGAAGACTTAAGAAGGCCAGCTGCTCCTTGACTGTTTTCCTCTGGACAGAGCCCTTCTAAATCTGACTTTTCAAATCCCTGATTGAATTCCCAGCAGTCTACTTTTCCTGACTGTAACCAGAAAAGCATGCTCGAATGAACATGAAATTCCATCATATAAAGCCTTGTGAAGCCCAGTCCGCCAGCCCCGTCGCCAAAGCCACTAATAATGCCCTATTGTGTTGCTGTGGTAGTCTAGGTTATCATTATGAAGTCTTTGCTTCTGGTTGAGAAAACATGACGTTCCATTAAATGTATAATCTGGGTTTCTTCCAGGCCAGAGACACATCCTGCTTAAAGCTGAAATAAGCTGAGATTTAATGTCACAGAAAAGAAGAGAACCATTCGCTGGGAAAAAAGGGAGTTGAGGGGTTGGGAGAAGAATGGTGAATTCAGTGCCTTCTGAGCCGTTGGTTTCAGCCTGTAGACAGTGTGTTGACGGCCAGAGGATCTTAGAAGCCCAAGGAAAAAAACGCATCAGAATTCTTTCCCTTTGCACGCTGCGACAGTTGGGTGCTGGACAGCACTGTTTGGGGAGATTCCTTCTAGGACGGAAGACCATGTCTTTAGGGACCAGCCAGGGGACTGTTTGCTATCACTGCCTTTTGGTCCATCCCCCAGCTCTGGGCTCCACAATCCCATAAATTAGCCTGACTCGAGATGGCAAGCTGGAGGTACACACGCTTATCACACCAAGCTCTAGCAAGTTTCTCATTCAGCACAAAAATGTCCCTCTCTTCAAGCAATAGGACAACCAAAGGAAGTCAGAGGAGTCCACCTCCATGTAAAGGTAGGTACTTGTAAAGGTCTCCCCACCATTTTTTTCCTGGAACATTTTTGGGTCCCCAACATATTGCCAAGGATCCTATGGTGCCTTTAGAAATGTACTCCAGGATTAAACATGAAAGAGGCAGCATCCTCTATCATCATGAGGGGCTTGGAGCTCAGCAGGCTGGTTAGACAGCCTCCTCACACTTGAAGTGAGTTTTTAAAAACTCAGGACAGGACTTCCCTGGTGGTGCAGTGGTTAAGAACCCACCTGCCAATGCAGGGGACATGGTTTCGAGCCCTGGTCCAGGAAGATCCCACATGCCGCGGAGCAACTAAGCCCGTGCGCCACAACTACTGAGCCTGCGCTCTAGAGCCCTGAGAGTCACAACTACTGAAGCCCATGTGCCACAACTACTGAAGCCCGTGCACCTAGAAGCCAACGCTCCGCAACAAGAGAAGCCTCCGCAATGAGAAGCCTGCCCACCGCAACCAAGAGTAGCCTCTGCTCTCAGCGACTAGAGAAAACCCGCATGCAGCAGCAAAGACCCAATGCAGCCAAAAATTAAATAAATGAATAAATAAATAGATTTTAAAAACTCAGGATAACTTATTTTGGTTGAATATAAAAGTAATATATGTTCTTTGCAGAAAAATGTGAAGATTCAGAAAAGTGTAAAAAAAGAATTTAAAAATCCTACTTTCTACAGACAAATACTATTACATATTGGGTAAATAGAGACATATACATGTGTGTGTTTATATTTTTAGAAAGGCAGAATCACAGTGTATAATGTCTGATAACTGTATTTTCACCTAAGAGTATATTATGAGCATTAAGTATTTCTCCTAAAAATATCTTACAGGGCTTCCCTGGTGGTGCAGTGGTTGAGAGTCCACCTGCCGATGCAGGGGACGCGGGTTCGTGCCCCGGTCCGGGAAGATCCCACATGCCGCGGAGCGGCTGGGCCCGTGAGCCATGGCCGCTGAGCCTGCGCGTCCGGAGCCTGTGCTCTGCAACGGGAGAGGCCACAACAGTGGGAGGCCCGCGTACCGCAAAAAAAAAAAAATAAATAAATAAATAATAAAAATATCTTACAAGCATGCATAACATGTGTACTCAATATCATGTGTGTATCATGTCTTATTAAATCCTCTGTTGTTAGACATTTAGGTAATTTTCAGCTTTATCATCACAAACAGCACTGCCATGAACATATGCATAGGCACCTCTTTCTGACTATCTTGGATTTTTCCTTTGATACAGGTTGCCAAATTATCTTCTTGTCTGTGCTATCCAATACAGTAGCCACATGTGGCGATTTAAATTTAAATTAATTAAACTTAAATAAAATAGAAAGTTCCTTTCTTCAGTCCCACTAGGAACAATTCAGGCGTCAATAGCCACATAGGACTAGTGGCTACCATACTGGAAAGCACAGATAGAGAACATTCCATCAACACAGAAAGTTCTACTGGACAGCACAAGTCTAGAAAGACCAAACAAATTTACATTTTCGTTAGTAAGATATGACAATGGCCCTCCCTCCCACAAGTTGGACAATACTGAATATTATAATTCTCTAAAAATCTCTGCCAACTTAATAAAAATTACATCTTGTTTGATTTTTCCATTTATTTGATTACTAGGGAAGCTTGAACTTTTTTGTTTATTGACTTTCATTTTTTTGTGTGAATTATTTATATAGTAAGCCTGTTTTCTATTGGGATGATCTTTTTAAAACTGCTTATTATATATTAAGGTTACTCTACAGAGGTGAATTTATGTTGCAAAAGTTTTTGTAACTTGTTATCTTTTATTTATGGCATTTTTCGTTTATAGATATGTAAGATTTTAATATATTTAAATCTTTTTGTAGTTTTCTTTATTGTTTCTACTCTGTTTTTAAAGCTCTAAATCTAAGATTACAGTAATACTCATCTACATTTTCTTCTAATTCTTTCAACACTTCCTTTTTAAAATGAAATGTTTAACATTTAAATTTTCAAACCTCTTGGAATTTATTTTTGTGTGTGGGGTAAAGTATAAATCTAACCTTTTTCTTTTCCCATGTTACCAACCATTTGTTCAAAAACCATTTTTAAAAATAATGAATTCGTTCTCCACTGATTTGAACTTCCACTAAATGGAAGTACATGTCCTTGGATCTATTTCTAGATTTTCTATTATGTATACCTATTCTTTGGCCTTTACCATCCTGTTCTTCAATTAATTTGCCTCACAATACATTTTACTATTTGGAGGTATAAGTATTTCTTCATTATTCTTTTCCCAAAATGTTTTAGCTCTTATTACCTGTTTTTTTTTTCCCTCTAAGATAAACCTAGAATCATTTTGCTAAATTCCTCTCACCACCAAAATAAGTTTTTTCAGAACTCTGATTTTAAAGTTTAATTCATTTTATAAATTAATTTGGAACGAGTTGATATCTCTACAGTGTGGAGTTATTCCATTCAGAGACATGGTGATTCTGTCTTTTTTTTCAAATCTGCCTCTATCTTCTTCTGAACTGGCTTTCTTTTCTTTTTCTTTTTTTTTTTTTTCTTTTTCTTTTTTTTTAAAAGAACAATGATAGGCATCACTGACTGTTTTCAGACACAGTCTCTGAATCTGTGAGCTGGTGCTCCCAGGCTCTAGAAGTAACAAAAGACATTCCATTTCTTAGCATGGAAGTATATTTTCAGTATCCACCTTCTCATAAATCTCCAAGAAAGAGATCTCCCTTTTCATCCAAAGAATCTGGAGTTCAAAACAGCCTTTACGGAAAAATTCAAACTCCAGGGGCAACTGCAAAGCACATTTGGTGTCTAGCTGGCCAGCTTATTTTGCAGGACTCTTTTTCCAACTCGCAAATACTTTCCAGTCTGTGAAATTAATCTCCCCACCACTGTAACAGCAAGCGCCCGTCCTGGCAGTGGGGAGCACACCAGTGTTAGCACGGATCTCCTCTGAGGGGCTTTTTATTGTTAAAGCTGCTTTTTAGTAGATAGCATGAAACTTCCTTGAATGACTGTGGCTTGGCAAATCTAAGGGGGATTGGTCAGAGTTCAGCTCTCCCTTGAGCAGTCCTGAAGCCTCATCCATTTTCGCAAGGAAACCAGGGCTCCTCCACCACCCTGGTAGCCCACGAGTCAAATCGCCGAGAACTTGAATTCGCCTACATCAGGGTTTCTCAAGCCGAGAGGGAGGAGGAATATACCCGCAGGGGACTTTTGGCAACTTCTAGAGACAGTTTTGCTTGTCACCGTGGAGAGACGGTGGAGGCAGCGCGGGATGGGGGGCAGGGGTGCAGGGGAGATTCTGGAGGGGGGTAGTACCGGCATCTAGTGGGTAGAGGCCAGGGATGCTCGACACCCTGCAAGGCACAGGACGTCCCCACGACAAAGAACTCCCCAGCCTCAAACTCAATGGTGCCGGGGTGGAGAAATCCGCCTTGTATTTTCACTAACTTCCCAGTCAGCCTACATTCTATCATTAGGAACAAAGATAAAGCAATATGTAGGACAGTTTTTAAACAAGAGACGATTGACTTTTAAAAGCCCACGCCTCTTACTTTACACGTGCCTGAAAGTTCTGCCTCTCGTAAGCAAGCTTTTCTCACCAAGATTTCTAAAGCAAATGGAAAGGGTTCACGGAAACGTAGTAGGTCAACAGGATCCTTACACTCCCATCCTCAGGCTCACGCGCCTCGGTCAAGAGAAAGCAAGGCAGGAAAGAATTTGTCCCGAGAACAAGCAGCGACGCCTGCCCCGCCGGCTCGGGCAGCGGCGAGGGAGGGGGAGGCGCGCCCCGTCCACAAAGGCGCAGCGCTGGGGGCACCGCCGCCTCCCGCGGTCCCTCTTGGTCCCTGGAGATGCGTGCCTGTCCCAAAGCCACACTGCCAAGGAGCCTAGCCCGGGGAGAAAGCATCACCAGCTTAAACTAGGGTGGAAAACTCAGGGCACTTACTTGTCCAAAATGAAGTACAGGTCAAATCCCCCGTAGCAGGCTGGACCCCCTTCCTCCCTGCGTCCCCCTTGCCCGGCGCAGATGAGCACAAAAGTGGCCAAAGAGAGACACTTGAAGCCAATGCCCAGGGCTTTCTGCTCCACGGTGGCCATGACCTGCAGCCCAGGGAGAGGGTAGGGTCCTCTCCTTCCCACGCTCCTCGAACTCGCCAGGACCCTCAAGGGCGCGCCATCCGAGGGGCTCTCCTCTCGGGCCTTTTATTCCCCCTCGCTCTCCCGAAACTCCCCGGAAGCAATTGTCTGGAGGAGTTCAAGGTTTTCCTTCTGGTTTCCGCTAAGATTCTGTTTCTAGGTTTCAGGTTTCAAGAATCCCAACGCTGTAGTCCGCTTTTTTAAAGGGGTTGTTTTTGACTCGGGCCGGCAGGCCGCTCCGGAGGCAGCGCTGAGGTTTTGCAATTGAAGCAGTTCCGTGCTGATGGTTCTTTGTCCCAGATTTTAAATATTATGGGGTGGGTTTTCAAATTGTTCTTGATTGGGGGAGTGCTTTGCCTTTTCTCCCTCCTCTCTACCCACCCCCCTTTCTTATTTTGATGCGGGAAGAAAGTTCAAAGGGTGCCACCTTGTGGCCAAGGACGGCAAAGCACTCTTCCGCGTTCAAGGGAACGTGGGTGTGCCCGTTTTCTTATTCCTTCCGTTTTCTCACGCATCTTCCCTTTCATTCTGCATTACCTCTTCCCCATTTCTACTTCTTTCTCACTCGCTAGCCTTTTTATCCTTGCCCTTTCCTTTCCTGTCCTACGTCCGCTAATAAGGTCACTGTAAACGTTTGATGAGAACTTACTCCTAGCGCTATGGCTCCGACCCCAGGCTGGGACTTTTGCAAACAAGACACTGGGCAAATGAGCAGAGAAGAACGGGCCTTTGTGATCTGAATCATCCAAGTGACCTTACTATACACTTAGCGCAGATCATAAAAGAGACTGTTGGGATGTGGTCATGTGGCTGAAAGCAAAAACAGTCCCACACAGAAGGCTGTTCCTGCCTGGAACAGCTGAGTATGCTCTAGCGATTGTCTTCATCTCCAGAGTTTAGAGATTCTGTGATAAGTTCTTTTCAGCCTGTGAACTTTGACTTTTTTTCACCCAATCTTTGATTTAGGACAGAGGAAGTAAACGGCTTACAAGAGGGTGAACCTTCCAAGAAGTTTGGGACTGGCAGGGAAGCCCTGTGCGAGCGTTTCTGCAGTGAGGGATCCTCTTTAGGGTGGGCTCTGGGCCCCCGTTCCCAGCCAGAACTCAGTTTTAGCTTCATACGTCTTCCATTCTGGGAATCCTCAATACACACTCTTGCTCCATTTTTCAGGATTCTTTCTCCAGACGCTCATCTTCCCCTCTGCTTGAGAGTCTCTAAGTTTTGGAGATTCATAATGCATTGCACCAGCTTGCCTTCCAAATGATCCCTAATATTCCTCATCTCCTGGTATTCACACCTCCCCTCCCACACTGAATGAGACTGATCTGTGTGTAATTAATAGATACTGCGGAAATGATGGTGTGCGACTTCTGAGACTAGGTCATAAAAGATACTGGCATTTATCTTTTTGAATTAGAATTTTCTCCAGATGTATGCTCAGGAGTGGGAATGCTGGATCATATGGTAACTTTATTTTTAGTTTTTTAAGGAACCTCCATACTGTTCTCCATAGTGGCTACACCAATTTACATTCCCACCAGCAGTGTAGGAGGGTTTCCTTTTCTCCATACCCTCTCCAGCATTTATTATATGTAAGCTTTTTAATCATGGCCATTCTGACCAGTGTGAGGTGATACCTCATTGTAGTTTTGATTTGCATTTCTTTAATAGTTAGTGATGTTGAGCATTTTTTTCATGTGCCTGTTGGCCAGCTGTACGTCTTCTTTGGAGAAATGTCTATTTAGGTCTTCTGCCTGTTTTTTGATTGGGTTGTTTGTTTTTCTGATATTGAGCTGTATGACCCCAATGTTCATAACAGCACTGTTTACAATAGCCAAGACATGGAAGCAACCTCAAAGTCCATCGACAGATGAATGGATAAAGAAGATGTGTACAATGGACTATCACTGAGCCATAAAAAATAATGAAATAAAGTCATTTGCAGCAGCATGGATAGACTTAGAGATTATCATACTAAATGAGGTAAGTCAGAGAAAGACAAATATCATATGTGGAATCTAAAATATATATGTGGAATCTAAAAAAATACAAATGAACTTATTTACAAAACAGAAACAGACTCACAGACATAGAAAACAAAATTATGGGTACCAAAGGAGAAAGTGTGTTTCAGGGGGGGGATAAATTAGGAGTTTGTGATTAACATATACACACTACTATATACAAAATAGGTAAACAACAAGGTCCTATTATAGCACAGGGAACTATATTCAATATCTTGTAATAAGCTATAATGGGAAAGAATCTGAGAAAGAATAGATAGATGATAGATAGATAGATAGATATGAATGACTTTGCTGTAAACCTAAAACAATTACAACATTATAAATCAACTATATTTCAATAAAGAAAAGAAAGATATTGTAGTTTCCTCCTTGCTCTCTTGGACCACTTTCTCTGGGGAGCCCAATGCCATGTCATGAGGTTGCTCAAGCAGCCCTATGGAGGAGCCCGTGTAGTAGGAAACTGAGATCCCCTGCTGAAAGCCAGCATCAATCTGCCCGCCATGTGAGTGGCCCTTCTTGGAGGTGGATCCTCCAGCCCCAGTCAAGCCTTCAGATGACAGCAGTCCTGGTTAACATCTTGACTGCAACCATATGAGAAACTCCATGCCAGAACCACTCAGCCAAGTCAATCCCAGATTCCTGTTCCACAGAAATTATGAGAGAATGAATGTGTATTTGTGTTTTAAGCCTCTAATTTTGAGGGTAGCTTGTTATGCAATAATAGTCAACTAATAAATGCCCATTACCATGTTAAAATTTTCAGGCTATCTTTAGGTGAGAAAAACGTCTAACCATATTTCCCAGGCTTACTTGACCAGGAAACTGTTCTTTTTAAAAAAATACCTACTAATAACTACTCTCAGAAAAAAATAATTTGGGGGAGATTAAAATACTCTAACTTGTCCAAGTCTTCTTTTCTCATACCCTTTCCCTCCCCAAAGGATTGAAAACCCATCCTGGTCTCACTGCAGCTCTATAATGAAAATGAAGGTGAGGAAAATCTGTAGAAATTAAGTGGGTAGATGAAAGCAGAAAATCCAGGGGAAACTGATTAGGAGAGGAAAGGAATACAAGATAGAAAAACATAACGAAGGGACTTCCCTGGCAGTCCAGTGGTTGGGACTTCGCCTTCCAGTGCAGGGGATGTTGGTTTGATCCCTGGTCAGGGAGCTAAGATCCCATTTGCCTTGTGGCCAAAAAAACAAAACATAAAACAGAGGCAATATTGTAACAAAATCAATAAAGACTTTAAAAATGGTCCACATCAAAAAAATCTTTAAAAAAAAAGGAAAGAAAAACATAATGGAGAGAACATTTGTGGGTGACAGGATTGGCAAAGAATAGGAAAGGGCTTGAACTGGAAAGGGATTTGGGGGAAGTTTATGAATGTCTTCTCTCATCCTCATGCTCTAGGGACCTCTTTGGTCCTTTCGAGTTTGGTTGACAGGGTAATGTATTTAGACGTTTATAGTTTAGAAAGTTAGTCTGGCAGGGGATCAGAAGAGTCCTGATAGAACTCTTCAAAGTTACAGACACCATTATTAAAGATAGGTGAGGGAATTCTCAGGGAGGAAGGAAATTCAGTATGAAACAAAGTTATGGAAAAGGGGAGAGAGTGGAAGCTTCTCCCCTGGGACAAAGATGATGCTTTAGAAGACAGAAAGGTAGTTAGAGGGATTCAGATGCTTGAATGACCAAGTTGTCTCTGCCTTTCTTTCAATATTCTAGATACAGGTCTGTTAATACATGTTGACCATTTCTAGATCTTAAAAGTGACTCTACCCTTCTCTCTCACTCTCTCTCTAGCCCAGAGAAATCCATTCCAGGTGCACCTTCCAATTAGAGGGTTTTGTGCCAGCCTCACTCACTATGGAGAGATGTCCTCCAAATATGCCCATGAAGTGAACTTGATATTGAACTATGGAGATATGATTATTCTCAGAGAATGTTGAAGTAGAACAAAGGTGTCCAGAGTCTATAACAGGATAAATGAAGTGCCTGGTATGATACCACTATGGTGGCTCAGCAGGTCCACAAGAGGAGACATGTTCAGGTTCTTCAAATTGGCAATATTTTCCTTTGGTTGTGAGGATGTAACAGACTTATAATTAGTGCATGTAGGGAAATGGAGAGGTGGATCAGTCACTTGAGGTTGGAGGAGAACTTGGGAAGAGTATCCAATGGGTTCCTGTTAGCATGTCCCAGATTAAATTCACAGCTCAGAGATGTTCAAGTATCAATATTCCTTTATGCAAAGGTTATCATCATCTCGAGGGAATGCTCAGTGCTCTGATTGGACTGAGGTTGTCCAGGATTCTAATCTCTTCCAAGGACTCCTGTTTCCTGGAGGAGATTGACTGGCCTTCCCAAGTTCCCTAGAGAAAGCCATATGGGGTTTGGAAGGAATTCCTCTGCCTCTCAAACTCAAGTCAGTGGAAGAACACTATAAATGATGCCTGGGCTGTGGATAGACATTTCTGGGGTTGAAGAAACACAAGGGCAAATTAACCATGCACGTGGATGTGCCTGAGTGATAATCTGGAAGTCAAGCAGAGAAGAGCTTCTTGAATGAAGAAGCATCAACAGTGCTGCATTCTGTGGAAGTTGAGACCATAAGCCCTGAGAAAACCCCACTGACTTGACACGTGTCATCTTGTCAACAAGGAGCATGCCGGTGGAGCAGTGCATGGGGACATTAGACTGCACTGGGTTGCTAGGAAGGGGAAACTTCTATTTCAAGAAGAGAGAGGGATAGGGGGTTAACTTGTGAATGTTCGCATGTTTTATGACACAAAGAAGGATCCTAAGATATTTAAGAATACTAAGAATTTTAAGTTCGCTGCCTTCCAAAAAATTGGAGAGTTTGCCTTACTACACTGACCATCTTAAGGCTTTAGCCCCGCACTCTAATCACTTTTCTACTGAATTTGCCAGTCTTCGTTCTTTGAGACAGAAATTGTTAAATATGACCTTCCTGTCTACCAGCCTCCAGTGACTCACTCTCCCTTATTTGTCCCCCACTCTCCAACACATTTGACTGAGCCCCTTTTGTCAAGCTCTCGAAAACTAAGTTTGCTATCCTGACCACATTGCCATCTAATCTTCTAAGAATCCCACTGGGCACCAAAGGACCATTTGTCCAGTTTCCTGGCAAAGATTTTGGAAGATGTTCCAGATAACAGAGACTACTCAAGAAAATTTGGCAAATTTTTTCTTTAGCAAAATTTGTCCACAATATGGACAGATCTGACACTCTCGACCAAATTTTGTGTCAATCAAATAGGTTCAATGTTTGCTGAGGTCTGGGAGGTCCCACTGGTCCTTGGGCCTTGTTGACACCCCATAGCCTTCTAAGGCAAAACATCCTTCAGTAAAAATTAGTCTCTTTTAACTGTTATGAGATTTCCTTCATGCCTGTCCTCCATGGGATCACCATCTGCAAAAAGTCAAGAGAGCCTTCCCAGAAGCAATTTACTGTTCAGGATAACAACATTTCTAAAGACTCTAAATCAGCTGAATGATGGCTTTTGGTTGTGAGAAAAGAAAAGGCACCAGTAATAACTTCAAGTCCAGTGGCAGAACCATAGTCTATAGCAAAATACTTTGATGGCATTCCATAAGACAAGTCATCAACAACCTCAGCTCAGAAACAGTCAAAGCCTTGTTAAACCCAGCATCCCACTGATAACCTTACCAAAGCCCATCATAGTCTAGCTTGAAAATCAGTTCACTTCAATATATCCCTTGACTCAATTTATGGCAGTCCCAAACTCATCTCAAAGCCCGGTTTACAGCCACCCAAATGCAGAGATAGAACTTATTCAACACAGTCCTAACCCAGCTCTGATTAATCCAGAGCCATGGAAAAAAATGAGCCAATTTCAGAGATAGATCCTGAGTAATATAGTTCCCAACCCACCTCAGCTAAGCCCACAGACCATCCCAGTTTATCCTAAACCAGACCCAAGTCCAGCCTGAAGTTTGATCACTAATCCCCTTTAGCCTAATCCAGCCAGAGTCTAGCCAAATCTCAAAGCCAAATACAGCAAGCCTTATGAGGACACATTCCTACAAGGACTCAACCAAGAGAATAATCCATAATTCATACCAGAATACTGTAAAAAAAAAAAATCCATCCCAGATCCTCACAAGACTTGAAGTCTTGCAAACAAAACATTTATTTCATCCAGAGCAGAGACCAGGCCAATCCAACCCAGAACCCAAGAGAGGAACGAAATGGACCAGTGCAGGAGTCTAGGTTACTAACAAGACCAGAGTTTACAAATGCCTAATATAAGATTTATCAGACAACTCAAGGTCATCACAAAGGTAAATACAAGACCAATACAGCCTTTTTCTACCCAGTTCTGCTCAGCCTTGGCATATTTAAGGATATTTAAGATCAAGGTCTTACTCAGAGACCCCAGACAAGTTTACAACTGAAGATGCCACAAGAAATCTACTTAGACCTGTCAAGCCTATAACTCCTTTGACACTTTTTGCTAATGACCACTATCCAAGTCCCAAGCCCCAAAGAGCAATTGTTCTCAAAGTTCATGTGCATCACATGTGTGTGGGTGAAGCTGTGTGGAAGGGGAACTGTGAAGGTGGGGGCAAAGACGTTAACCACTCTGGAATAACCAATGGCACTTTTTCAAGATACATATATCTGTAAAATATTAGAAATGGATGTAGGGGTTTCAGGGACACACATAGTTTATTACAGCCTTACAGTGACCAATTTCTTTTCCATCTATGCCCTATAGCTCTTTCTTCTTTAATGAGATCTATTGAAATAGGTAGAATTAATGGTAATGCCATTAAACTGAGCACTAGGCAGGCCACACACTAATTAATAGTGTAATTGCACAACAGGCTATCTGGGGCAAAGCACAGCTCTGCCATTACTAAAAGGGTGACTGCACTACTTAAATGACTTACCCATAGTACAGCTTCCCATCTGCAAAATAGGGTTAATATTACTTACCGCCTTGGGGTGTCGTGTGGTTTCAATGAGATAATGCCATGTGTGGCCCTCAAGAAGCACATAGTAGATTTTGGCTTTTCTTGTTATTGGGAGATTCTGGGAAATTGCATGTGAATTTCTTCTAGAGATGGGAAGAATAAATTTAGAAGAACCACTTTCAGAGTGTTTGATTTTTCTACCACCAGTGAAACAAAGCTGTTTCTGTTCCACGGGCATTCGCATTATCAATTTTGAAAAATGCAAAGATAAAGATTCTAGCCCATCCAAGATCTACTGGGAGTTGATGGTTTCCTAGGGAGCATACAGAAAACAAATGGAAAACATGCTTTGGGGCTATGAATAATCTATCGACACCAATGATGTTTCTGCTAGCCAAGAATGCCAGAGAGCGAAACTCTAAAGAAACGTCTGAGTAAATGGTTATAGTCAGTGATGTTTCTTTCTGATACTGTTTTTTTTAAGATCTAATAATCTATAGGAAACAACCTTTATTATTTCTTCTTAGTAACTCACTCATTCTTTCAAAAATAGTTTTTGGATATCTGCTATAAGGCAGGCCCTGTGCTTACATTGATGATAGAAGGATGAATACAATATGGATCTTGCAGAGTTTAGCTTGGAGACACAAATGCGTAAATAGGTCTAACAGTGCGGTTAACCTACCTTCTAGAGGAAACTCAACTTGTCTTTTCCACTCCACCATGACAATTCCAAGGAGAAGTAGGTCTGACATAATGGAATCCTCAGTGATACATTATTGGACCACAACCCTTCGGGATGACTTATTCTAGGACGTGAATGAGTTAAGACATGACAAATATCTCTTTCTACTAGTAATGAGATACCGCTTCCCTAAGAAGACCCAGAAGTGATGATGAAGAAGCCCATGGCAAAGAGACCAAGATCTGGACTACTTAAGCTGTCTCCAGTCTGAGACAATGGAATTGCTAGGATCCTTGTCATGGATCACTAGAGCACAGAAGGGCTTGGGAGCAGAGCTGTAGCTGATAATGAGGTATGCATTCACCTGATGAGTTTGCCTCCAGTCATTGACTCCTTAGGGAACTGCTTGGGCAGAAGTCAGAGCTGGAGCAGCTCTCTGGCATAGGTTTTCAGGCTCAAGTGAATATGTGTCCAAGATGGATGTCTAAGAAGCAGGCTCATTCTGGAAATTCAAAAAGCATTTGCTCTACTGTAGCCAAAGTAACAGTGGGGAAATCATATGTCACTAATAGTGAGAAGGCCTCTATGTCCCCTGGAATAGGCATTGATTTCTGAAGCTAGAGCAGACTTCTCTGAGAATAGGTAGAGCTCAAGGTGTGGATGGTACTACCAGGTTTTGTTTTCCTCTCCATCATATTTCTCCTTGAAGGTTGAGGACTGACTTTCCATGAAATCTTAATCATAGCTATAAATTTAGGCATTAAAGTGTGAATTTAATTCAAAAAAATAGTGGAGTCAGTCAATAAACACATAAAGAAGACTAAGAACCCCAATAGATAGGGGAATTTTCATCTTAGGTTGAAATGGAGGAAAAAACCCATTGGAACTGTAACTCTAACAGCCAACAGGGAAGAAATAAAGAGCCATGCCCAGAACACTGTCCTCTAGAAATAAGATTTGCTCAAAGGTAGAGGGAAACCCTCAGGTGATAGACAAGAAGGCTTTTAGAATCTTGTGTCAAAAAACAGAAACCATAAAACTGGAGTGTGGAGGGAGTTTATCATAAACTTAGTAAGTAATGGGAACATACTTCTTAATCATGCAGTCAATTCAGGGACTGTGGGAAAGAGAAAAATAAGAAAGAAAAACATTCAAATCCAGCAAACTCTATGCATATATAGTAACATTTTTGGAATGCTTTTTCCACATATGGGTAGTTCCCTATTAATCATGTTCTCCTGACATAAAATTAAAACAACAAGAAGTACACTTTCTAGTCTTTTTACTGCTGTAGTTCAGATATGTATGGGTGATCCCACTATGTATTTTTAGTTGGATTACTTTATTCCTCTCTAAGATGTCTGTTTATACCTTTTCTTCAAAATTTCCAATATACCCTTCTTTACTCTTAATTCATACTGCTGCTTCATATTTAACTGGAAAATTAGAATGCAGAAGAGAAATTTATGCAAATTTTACATTCAGGAATGATAACTGGGATGAAGAGCTTTGGAAGTCATGAGTTTAGAAGCTGAAGCTATGAGTATGCTTACATACCACTCTGGGCTAAGTGAAGAGAGTAGTAATGATGAGGGTTAAGAATGGATCATCATGATTTTTACAGAGCTTGACAAAGAAAGAAGAACCAAAATGAAAATAAGACATTTCTAGGAGGGAATAGTCATGAGTATGATGAGAGGGTAAGAAGACAAGGACTAAATACTCTTCATTAGATTTAGTAACTAGTTCTTTGTTGACCTTTATGAAAGGAGCTTAATAAAAATGGTGCTAGAAAAAAAGGAACATTCAGAGAGAAAAAAAGAACTCTTAGAAATTAAAACACAAAAGTAAAAATTAAAAAGCTCAACAGAATAAATGGAAAATAAGTATGAATACTTTTTTTTCCAGGAAGTGGAGTAAAAAAGACCATAAGCAGAAAAAGATGAGTAGAAAACATATGCTAAATAGTGGACAAGTACAGGAGGTCCACCGTCTGAATAATGGAATTACAGAATGTGAGAGCAGAGAAAATAAAGGGAAGAAATCATCACAAAGAACATTCCCTAGAATGAAGGACATATGTTTCTAGTTTGAAAGGACCCTCTGAGTCTCCAAAACAAGGGTTAAAAACAGACCTACCCCAAACTCATTATTAAACATCAGAACATTTAGAACAGAGAGGAGTTTCATAGGACTCTAGAAAGAAAAACCAGGTCATATATAGATTAACAGTTATCAGAATGGCCTTGGACTCCTCAAAAGCAAAATTTGAATCCAGTAGATAATGGAGCCTCTGAACTTCTGAAGGAAACCCCAGAATTCTGTACACAGCCAAACTGTCAATGAAATGTCGGGATAGAAGAGACATATTCAGACATTCATGATCTCGAGAAATTTATCTGCCATGCATATTTCTCAAGATGGTACTGGAGGAGTTCCGCCAAAATGAAGGAGTAAGCCCAAAAAGAAAGACATAATACCAAAGCAAAAGGGACACCAACTGTGATGGTTAATTTTACGTGTCAACTTGGCTAGGCTATGGTGGTTAGTTTTTTGGTCAAACACCAGTATAGATGTTTCTATGAAGGTATTTTTTAAGATATGAGTAACATTTAGATCAGTAGACTTTGAGCAAAGCAGATTAACTTTCATAATGTGGGTAAGCCTCATTTAATCAGTTGAAAGTATTAAAAGAAAAGATTGAGATCCTCAGAAGAAGGCGTGCTTCCTCCAGAATACCTTGGGACTCAATACTGCAAGATCAGCTCTTTTCTGGGTCTCCAGCCTGTTGGCCTGCTCTACAGATTTCAGATTTGTCAAGCACCTCTATTGCATAATCCAACTCCCTAAAATAAATCTCTCTCCCTTGGCCTCTCTTTCTATACATTGTATAAGTTCAGTTTCTCTTGAGAACCCTAACTAAGGCATCAGCTCAGCATAAAGGCAAAGAGAATTCTTAGGATGACAGCAAAGGGATGTCCCAGAGGATGTAACCAAGCAGGACCCTATGGGGCCTTCCCAGGACAGACCCCCCTCCATGTCCTCCACATGCCTCTTGGTTGTAGAAAAACTTTAGCTTCCTAGGCCTTTGCTGAGTTCCAAAGACTAAATTTAATCAGAGAAGTGAGAAAATGTAGAAACAAAGGAAAACAGTCAAGCAATACAAAATAATAATAGTTTAGCCATTGAATAAATTCAAGGGCTTTTAGTTCCTCTTCAAGTGCTATAGATAATACTCCAAGCCATATCATTCGCACTGCTTTGCAGATACTGAAATCCCCACCAGGTGGAAGAAGTTAAGTGCATGCTGATTGCAAGCACATAGACCCCAGACTGGTTGGAACTAGGAGGTTGATGATGTTGATTCCCGATTACCGCACCACCAACCAATTGGAAGAATGTCCCTGAGCTGATGATGCACCCCGCAACACTTTCCCTCACCCTGTCTTTTGAAACCTTGCCCAGAAAGTCATTGGGGCACTTGAGACTTTTGAGCATTAGCTGCCTGTACTCCTTGCTTGGTGTCCTGCAATAAAGGCTGCAATTTCCTTCACCACAACCAAGTGTCAGTAGATAGGTTTTAAGGCATGTGGGTGAGTGGACACAAGTTAGGTTTGGTAACAATGACAGGTATGCAGATGGCCTAGAGGGCAGCCAGTCCAGATAGAAGGAGAATGAATGTCTCCTAAAAGAATACTGCCGATGAAGAAAAGAGAAACTGATAGCTACTATGATGTGATTGACACAGGAGAGCTAAATCTCCCCCCTAAAATAGAAAGTCAGTGGATAATATCTGAGGTTAATGAATTAAAATATATTAGTCTGTGTATATCATTTAGAAATATGGCCATGTGTAAATGCCAGAAAAATTACCTAAAATGGTTGAAAAGGAATGGGGACTGAGAGCTGTGGAGAATGGTGGGGCAGGAAATGGGAACATTTTATTATAAGACTTTAAGACAATTTGACTTTTAAACTATGTGACTTTATTATTTTGAGTAAAAATTTATAATATTTTAAAAAATGGGAGGCTTCAGATTTTGCTAAAGATTCTTTTTTTTTTTAAACATAAGTCTTTGAAAATTTATTGTGGTTCAAATCCTAATAAACAGGCTTATTGTACATGTATTCTTTTTTTTTTTAACATATTTATTGGAGTATAACTGCTTTACAATGGTGTGTTAGTTTCTGCTTTATAACAAAGTGAATCAGTTATACATATACATATATCCCCATAACTCTTCCCTCTTGCATCTCCCTCCCTCCCACCCTCCCTATCCCACCCCTCTAGGTGGTCACAAAGCACTGAGCTGATCTCCCTGTGCTATGCAGCTGCTTCCCACTAGTTATCTATTTTACGTTTGGTAGTGTATATATGTCCATGCCACTCTCATTTTGTCCCATCTTACCCTTCCCCCTCCCCATATCCTCAAGTCCATTCTCTAGTAGGTCTGTGTCTTTTTCCCGTCTTGCCCCTAGGTTCTTCATGACCATTTTTTTTGTTTGTTTTTTAGATTCCGTATATATGTGTTAGCATATGGTATTTGTTTTTCTCTTTCTGACTTACTTCACTCTGTATGACAGACTCTAGGTCCATCCACCTCACTACAAATAACTCAATTTCGTTTCTTTTTATGGCTGAGTAATATTCCATTGTATATATGTGCCACATCTTCTTTATCCATTCATCTGTTGATGGACACTTAGGTTGCTTCCATGTCCTGGCTATTGTAAATAGAGCTGAAATGAACATTGTAGTATATGACTGTTTTTGAATTATGGTTTTCTCAGGGTATATGTCCAGTAGTGGGATTGCTGGGTCGCATGGTAGTTCTACTTTTAGTTTTTTTAAGGAACCTCCATCTGTTCTCCATAGTGGCTAAAGATTCTGCTAAGGAATTCTGCTAAGTTTGTTTCATTCTATTGGGCTATTAGCACAATGGAATGCCATGTTGTCTTTAAAAGTGACAATCAGGGCTTCCCTGGTGGTGCAGTGGTTGAGAGTCCGCCTGCCGATGCAGGGGACGCGGGTTCGTGCCCCGGTCCGTGAAGATCCCACATGCCGTGGAGCGGCTGAGCCCATGAGCCATGGCCGCTGAGCCTGCACGTCCGGAGCCTGTGCTCCACAACGGGAGAGGCCACAACAGTGAGGGGCCCACGTACGGCAAAAAAAGAAAAAGTGACAATCACAAGGACTAGATAAAAATACATGGAGATATTTATAAAATAAAGTTAAAAAAATAGAAAAAGTTGAAAAGTAAGCACAGATTAATTTATAAACTTTGAAGGCAGCACCAAAAATCATATACATGATACACACATATCATATGTATACATGATACTGTATAACTATGTACATATATGGTTTCTATATACACACACATACAAACATACACACAGTTATAATTAAAATACGAAATAATGCCTAACATTAGGAGAATGATTTTTAAAGTTTTGGGTCATTAATAAAACGGTACATTATATGGCCATTAAAAGTAAAACACAGGAAGACTGTAAAACATGATGTAATGCAAACATGTACATGTAATGCAACATGTTCGTGGTGCATTTTCACATGAAAAATGTAGAATATATGGAGATTATGATGGCGACTATTAAAGATATTCGTGTGGGTAAGGACTCAGAAGTAATTTTACAAATGAAATAGTGTTAGAAATAAACAGAATACATTGAAGGAGAACAATAGATACAGTGTGTGTAAAACAGGGGCTGTAAAGAAGGCAATATTTGGGATGAGGGAGTTGGAAATAGGAAAGAAATGGACAAGGTTGGAAGAGGTATTTGTGTTTGCTTATGTATGTGATTTTTTTTTAAGTTGGGAGATGTTTAAGTCGGTATCCATGATGGGGAAGGGACCGAGGAACTATAGAGACCAACAATGTGAAAGATCAAAGATAGGGGCGGGGCGGGGGGGGGGCGGAGAGGAGGAGGAGGGAAGGAGAGAGGGGATGGTGCTGGTGTGAGGAGGCTGGAAGCAGGGATTCAGAGCATAGAGGGAGAGGTCAGCACTGTCCAAGGAAAGGAACATACTATACAGCGGGAATAATACTAGGGGGTCACGGATGCTGCATTTCATTGAATACAACAACTGTGATTTCGATATCATAGTCCTCATTTCATGAATGAAAACCTGAGGCTTGCGGAGGTCAAATAATTTTCTTTAATCATCTGTGTACCTGTACTCCGTGGAGCTGAGATACCGGCCTGTACTTATTTGCCTTTGGGTTTCTCACCCTGTGACCCTTCGAGACAGTGGGAAGGATGTTGACAAGTGTGTAAGTGAGAAGATGAGGGGTTGAAGAAGTTTGGAAAGATTAAATGTAAACATGATAACCTTTTTGTGCAACTGTCTTCCACTGCTAGAGTGCCTGGGAACTATGTTTTCTGGATTCCATTCGTAACATAGTGTTTGGCATAACAAAGTACTTAACTTTGACATTTCTTTGTTCTACTGCCAGGGCATTCCTTTTTGTTCATCAGTCTGCAATCTTTCTAAATGTATTAGGTCACTTAAACGACTGTATCATGTTTTGGTGAGTGGATGATAAGGCTTCTTCCTCAGAATTACATAAGGGCCAAGGATGCTAGAATTCAAATGCAGGGCTGCTGCTTTCTTTACTGTAAAATTACTTCTGCAGAGCAGATGTGCAACGCAAGCAAACAGGGAGGAACCACTTAAATTGAAGTGTTATGATTGCATCCAACAATGTTTATGGATTCCTGTGGACACCTGCCATGCTCTGAAGGGTCTTGTCATGCCACCAGGGTCTTGTCAGTGCTGTCAGACACTCTGTCCAGCTGCGTAAGTGTGCCTATTGGCCTGTGTACCTTGGACCTTGTGAAATAGGGGAGGTCAGTGCAGGATTCTGGGAAATCAGTTTCTCAGCGAGCCTCTTGAATGTGTCATTAAGTATGTTTGGGGTCAAAGACAAAGATTGTCTACTAGTGGAAAGCCTAAGGGTCAATACAGTCCATCTGAGCCTGACTCTTCCTAAAGGAGGAGAGGTGGGGACATGTATGTGCCTTTGGAACTCGGACAGCCATCCCCTCTCAGCCCCAGGACATCTTAACTCAGTGGGTCCACTTCTCCTCAAGTTGCGCCACACTGTGGACTCCCTCCCCACCTGGCTGGAGAGGGAGCTGAGAAGATGCTAAAACCTTTGTCAAAGGGCTTTGACAGTACTGGGAAGGGGAATCAGGACCAACACCGCGAGATGTGATGAGTCCGAGGGTGAGAGGGGAGTCTGTAGAGTGGCAGATTCTCTGTCCACCAGGGTCCTGCCTGGTTTCAGTGGCCGGTGGAGATGTAAACATTGGTTTGCATTCTGGTTGTCTACTGCTACGAAATAAATCACCCCAAAATGTCATGACTTAAAATGATAATTTATTATTATTACTCATGGTTCTGTGGGTCGACTGGGGCTCAGCTGGGCACCTCTCATGTGGGGTCTCTCATATGGTTGCAACAAGATATCAGTTAGGGGCTGCAGTGATCCAAGGGGTCAATCCAAGATGGCCTGCCCACATGGCTGGCTGTCATCTGGGAGCTCAGGCGGAGTTTTTAACCGAAACGTATATGTGTGTTCTCCTCGTGTGACTTGGCCTTCTTATAGCTTGGTGAATCAGTTCCCAAAAGAAGTGGCCTAAGAATGAGCATTCCAAGGGACCCTTCTTATGTCTGGTCCTCGGCAGTCTCACAGTGTCCCTTCTGCGTCTCTCTGTTGGTCAAGGGAAGTCACTAAGGCCAACTTAGATCTGAAGGAAGAGAATTAGACTGTACTTTTTGATGCCAGGGAAAGCATGCTTATACAGTGGCCAGGGAAAACATGCTTATACAGTGAGGTAAGGAGTTGATGGAGGCCATGTTTCAGGAATCTATCACAGCCTGGGTAGATTTCAGCTACGGCATGACAGTGGTGGGCCTGGAATATATGTGATAAAGTGAAACAAATAGTTATTAAATGCATCAACATTCTGCATCAACACCTCTGCATGCATTATTACATTTAATCTTTTCAGCAGCCCTATGAAGGAGGTGACAGATTGATTTTTTCAGCTCCAATTCTTCACTGTTCCCTTGGTCCATGCTCTTTGCCATGTCACTTTTTAAAGCCTCTCACATGGGAAGTATAAAAGGAGATTCCTTTCCTGTACCTCCTTGACTTTTAGCTTGGCCACATGACTTACTTTGGTCCACAGGGTGACAGGAGTTGTGATGCAAACAGGGGTTTGCAATGTGCTTATATGGTTGGTTGGCCATGCCCTGTGGCACTTTTGCCCTCACCATGAGAAACGTTTCTCCCAGGGTGGTGCTGCCTCTTCCACCAGGTGTCCAGAATGAGACACGTGGAGAAGATCAGAGCCAGCTGGATTAATAACTTGAAGCAGAGATGTTCAGCCAGGCCCAACCTAAGACACCCTAGCTAGATGAACACAGATGGGTGAAAAAGAAATGCTTATTATTGAATCCTACTGACATTCTGTGGTTGTTTGCAATAGTTGACTATTACAGTAGGCATTATTAACCCAATGTTATTTTTTTTCTTGGGTCCCTGAGAAGTTAATTAACTTACTTAAGGACCAGTTTTTGAATTGAGCTCTGCTCAATCCAGCACCCCACACCATTTGCTACATTGGTATTATAGGAGATGGGTTAAGACAAGCGTGACCAAGTTCCTGCACTGCCGTGATGGGCATGAGGTAGGGAGTTGGAGGAAGCTAGTTTCTAAGGATCTAAGTGGGAAAGCTCCTCCCTGTGTTGCTTCCCCATCAAGTTCTTAGAGTTTGCTGAGAATTTTGATCTTGGGGTGTGTGTGAGTTTGCAGTGGGGTGTTGCTGTGCCTAATTTCACTGTTTACTTAGCAATTTCCACTGAAGAGATGAACAACCGTGGAGGGAGGGCCCATCTACAGAGCTCAGGCATGAAAAACAGCATTGCTGATTTGACTGCCTTGTGTGTTTACCTAAAGGGCTCACAAGGCCCTGGGAGGATGTTGGTCTTAGAGAGATGAACTCTGTACCACGCACGTGTGTGTGTGTGTGTGTGTGTGTGTGTGTGTGTATGTGTATGTGCGTGCTTGTATGAGGGGTACTGGGACTCTGTACCCCAAAGCTCTACCATTTGATACCCTTCACAATGAGAACAAACAGAGGACTTGGCATTCATCTAAGACTGAGCTTTTGATATTTACGCAGATTAATGCTCTCTCTTCCCTATCCCATGCTTGCTTTTTCAGTGAATGATATTATGTGAATAAATGTGCAAGAGAAAAAACTGGACTCACATCCAAACTGGAGACCCAGTCCTGGTCCTTCAGCATTTACTAGCTATGTGGTTCTGATTGAATCCTTCACCTTGCTAAGGCTCGGTTTCCGCATGGGCATCACGCTGCCTCCCCTAACTACCTCACTCCAAGGGGCCAAATGAGAGCCTGGATGGAGAAAAGCACACCTTCATCAAACAGGCGATAGATGAACAAATCCGCATCTTTCTGGAATAAAAGTTGTTAATGCATATTGTTAATACATATCAACCCGGAAAGATGATTTTCAATTTTCTTATTCTTGCATTTGTAAAAAAACGCATGTGAGGGCTGCCTCTCTCATTATGTGGCTTCAGTCTGTCCAGGTCAATGCTGGTATGGCCACTGTCCCCTGAAGCCAGGCAAGACCTACAGAGACATCAGCAGCTTAACAATCGTCTCTCCCATCCCTCAGCTCCAGTCACCACAGGCATGTCACAGGTGCTAGTCCCTTCGGCCACTTGCTAGACACTCAAAGCCCCTTGACAAGGTCCTGGTGGTGTCTGACATTAACTCAGCTTCCTCTCCAGCCCCTGGTCCAAGGTGGCATTTAAAGTCTATATATTAACTCCCATCTCTTCCATACTCCTTTTGAACTGAACTCATAACACAAAATAGAGTAAAAATTTGTTTTAGCAGTAGAAAAGATGGAAGGATGCCATTAAAAGGCCAGAAGCTGGCAAGTTTTTGTTACCTACACTGTGATAAAGCACCAGACTGAGGGAAGTGCCAAGCAGCTCATGATTCAAGAAAGGGAAAGAAAACACTGTGGGCACAGCTCACTAATGGGACAAAGGGCAAAGTCCCCACAAAGGGCTGGAAGTGAAGGGGGGTTGAGGGGCCCTTAGACGCACTCAAATCTCCAACGTACAAATGACTCGGCCCCAGAGCAGCTGACTGCTGCCAAAACCCTATTTCCATTTCACTCGGATGGCCTGGGAAAGACATTTCAATGACAGAGTTGAAATGAGAACTGCCATTCCAGGCAGGGAAGGGGCCAGTGCCCAGGCTAACTTCAGCAGCACCACCAAAGCCTGGGAAAGAAAGCATTTGACAGAGTGGACATTCCCAGTACTGAGGCCACCTCTGGTTAGAGGTGCAAATACTGCTGCATTCGGAATGGCAGAGGGTGGCGTGGAGGGCAGTTTCCATGAGCAAAACTTGACTGCCAGCAGCTTCAGGGTTTTCAAGAGTAAAGGGCATACAGAGTGTGGTGGGCTTCCACACTCGTTCCAACCAAGTAAAGCATGATAAGAAAATGGGTGTCAGTTGCTTCAGTGGTCCCCTAACTAGAGAATCCTGTTAAGTAGAAGACCCAGCTAACTTTGGATTAAAACCTTGTGCCCAGGGCTTCCCTGGTGGCGCAGTGGCTGAGAGTCCGCCTGCCGATGCAGGGGACACGGGTTCGTGCCGCGCTCCGGGAAGATCCCACATGCCGCAGAGCGGCCGGAGCCTGTGCTCCGCAACGGGAGGAGCCACAACAGTGAGAGGCCCGCGTACCGCAAAAAAAAAAAAAAAAAAACCTTGTGCCCAGCTGGGACATCTCAAACATTCTAAGCCTCGGTTTGGGGGCTCTCTCCTTACTCTTCACAGGTAACACATAACAAGCAAAGTAAAAGATTTGAAGAAAACTGTAGGAGAATATTAGTTGTCAAAATTAATTGCGTGTATGGGGCCCACACTGAAGTCATTCGGAGGGTTGCTCTGCTAATCTTGTTCAGCTGACTTTACAGCACGTGCCATGAGGTCTTGTCACGTGTCCTCTGGGACTCTTTACAGTTTTCTAAGTTTAGATACTACCTTGCTTTACATATAATGATATTTACTTTGTACTTATTTTAAGTTGGCGCCAAAATTTTCAGGAATGCATGCAAATTGAGGGAAGACAATACTTTCTTTGTTTAGAACTCTATCAGGAATTGTTTGCCTTTTTAACAAAACAATTTCACCAGTGCAACACAGTTTATGGTATTTAAGCCATTGATAGCAGATACTTACGTGAGTTTTCATGTCATGATTCTACATGTAGGTGCAAACATCTAAATATTGAACTTTTTCATATTCTATTTTTGTGTATTTGATCTGTCAAAAACTGATGGTTATGGTAAGGTCTTTCTCCCCGTTTTGTATCTTTGCTACTTTCTTTTAGCCATTCCAACAGGTTTTTTTTTTTCCTTTTTTGGTTTTATATACTTTGGATTATGTAATTTGGTATATAAAGTTCATGACTATTAGGTATTCCATGCGGATTACGTGTTTTATCATCGCAAACGTCTTCCTATTATTTTATTTACTGATTTTGCCATAAATTGTACTTTTGGGTAATAATATCACCACCCTACTTTATTATTTATTTTAAATGTACCTACACATCCTTGCCAATTTCTTTATTTCTCACATATCAGCATTCTTTGTTTTATCAATAGTTTTATCTTGTCTAATCTGGATTTTTAAACAAACTCTGAGTCTTTATCTTTTAATAAAATAGTACGATATGGTCACTTAAAAAAACTTTTAATTTTGAAATAATTTTAGATCTAAAAAGGAGTTGTAATGATAGTACAAAGAGTTCCTATACACCCTTCACCTAGCTTCCTCTAGTAAGAATGCGTACCTTACATAACCATGGCACAATGATTAATGTTAAGACAATGTTGAATAATGTTAAGAAACTAACATTGTCACAGCATTATTAACTAACCTACAGATTTTATTTGGACTCTACCAGTGTTTTTCATTAATGTCCCCTTTTTCACTCCAGGATCCAATCCAGGACATCACATGGCATCTAGTCATCTCCTTAGTCTCCTCCATCTGTGACAGTTTCTCAGTCTCCTGGTAGTAGGTTGGATTGGGTCTTCCAGAAAGATCTGTCCAAGGCTTAACCCCTGGTACCTGTGAATGTGACCTAAGGTAGAAATAAGGTCTTTGCAGATTTCAGTTAAGAATCTCAGGATAAAATCATTTAGGGTGGACCCTAAATCCAATGATTGGTGTCCTGATAAGAGAAAGGAGAGAAAGATTTGAGACATGTACGGAAGAGAGCCATATGAAGATGGGGAAGAGATTGGAGTTAGGCTGCCACAAGACAGGAACACCAGGAGCCACCAGAAGCTGGAAGAAGCAAAGAAAGATTCTTCCCACAGCTTTTGGAAAGGGCGCAACTCTGCTGACACTTTCAGACTTTTGGCCTCAAAATTATAATAGAATAAATATCTGCTATTTTAAGGTACTAGGTGTGTGACAATTTGTTATAGCAGTTCTGAGAAACTAATACAAGGACCTTGACATTTTTGAAGAGTACTGTCAGATGTTTTGTAAAATGCTCATTAGTTTGGGTTTATCTGATGTTTTCTCATGATTATAATGGGGTTATAGATTTTGGGGAAGGATACCAGAGAAATGAAGGGCACATCATATCAGAGGGTACATGATATCAACATGACTTAGTATTGGTGATGTTCACCCTGATCACAAAGTGGTGTCTGTCAAGTTTCTCCATTGTAAATTTACTACTTTTCCCTTTCCATACTTTATTTATTAGAAGCAAGTCACTGAATCAATGCACAGTCAAGGGGAAGGAATTAAGTTCTACCTCTGTAACTTTATTTATTTATTTTAAAAATTATTTATTTATTATTTATTTATTTTGGCATGTGGGATCTTCGTTGCAGCATGCGGACTTCTTAGTTGTGGCATGCGGACCCTTAGTTGCAGTATGCATGTGGGATCTAGTTCCCTGACCAGGGATCGAACCCGGGCCCCTTGCATTGGGAGCGTGGAGTCTTACCCGCTGGGCCACCTCTGCTTTGAATCTTGGAGCTGACACACATTTTAAAAAAATATCCCTGAGATGTTTTAAAAAAATTGATCATTATCTAGGCTTAAAAAAACTCTATACCACTACTTAAGCCTAATATATTAATGTAACATTCTATGAGAAAGTAATTATGTAAATACAAGCAAGGTATAATTTTCTTACTTATTAAGTCTCCAGAAAAATATCTACACCAAGAGAAAAAAAAATGCTTTCAGATATATATATATATATATATATATATATATATTCCTGTGTTTCCATTTTTCTCACATCCTGTGAAAGGGCTATTGGCTATTTCTTTTGAAAAATACAAAATGGTAAAATTTTAAATTATTGTATTATGCTTCAATAAACAGATATGATAAGGGAACACTAAAAAAAAAAAAAAAACCTCTGTAAATTCCAGTTAGTAGAAATTTCACAGGCCACATTTATTAACCAAAATGAAATAAAATTATAAATTAATAATAAAAGAACAAATAGCATCAAAACACTGAGAAATTCAAAATACTGTCCTACAATATTTTTGTCATGGAAGAAATAAAATATGAAATTATTGGCTATTTAAATAATAGTAATGTCAATAACACATGTAAAAAATGAAAGAATGAAGTCGAGTCAGTTATACACAGGAAGAAATTAGTAAATGTGTTATTTAACAATGCAAAGAATGATAAAGATAAATTAAGTAATGAACTCAGTAAACTCGAAAAGAATAGCAAAATAAACTTAAGGAGAGTAAGAATGAATAAATGATATTAAATAAATTGATGTATTGTAAAAGAGAATTGATAGGCAAATTCTAGAGCTTCTTCTTTGGTTTGGAGCAGAGTCCACTGTTAAGATGATACACACTTGGTTACAAAAGTCACCTGGATGAACCATTGCAACTTTGGCAGGAATCTGTACCAGGAGCCCTTTTTAGAGCAGGAGGTTCAGCCTTAGCCCTATGTCAGACAATTACAACTTTTAGGAGGGGAACCTCTTTCAAGCATCTAGGTTTTAGCATTAGAACCAGACCTCCTGTTTGGGGCAGTGATAGCTGTAACTCAGCAAGTTCTGGTAGCTACTGAGGAGACTTCCAGACTCACTGAGACATGTCTGGGTTCTGGTTCCATGCAGAAGCAAGAGTATTATTAAAAGAAGGGTTCTTTAGACATTAGTAGACTCCTGGGATGGTGGAGATGCAGCAGGGCAAAAGCCCTGTGGAGATAGACTGGAATTTTGCTGATCTTGGCAGAGGGGTTTTGAGTGTCTTACTTTCAGATATGACCAGGGAGCCATTACTTGCACCTTAGCTATAAAGCAGGACACTCCAATTAAGTAAGAACAATTCATTAGAAGCTGAAGCCCATTTCTGATTAAATTCAATGTTTTATTTTATACTGTAAAACAGACCTTATAATAATGCTGAAATCATAGAAGCATTTTCTTATCTGACCAAAGTTTTATCTTTCTACTTCATTTAAAATAATACTTTCTAAATATAAACAGTTTAAAGATTATTAATTTCTTTCTTTTTCTGAGTTAAGGCAATCCAACAAATACTAGATAAATTAGACAAAAATAAATACTCCACTATATCTTTGACACACTGATTGTTGGCATGCTGTTTAATGGTGAATAAAATGGAGGTATAAATTGAGTATGTTTGCTATCACCTTTATATTTTACATTACTCTACATGTTGTAACCAATACAATTAGGCCAAGGAAGGAAGGAAGAAAGGAAGGGAGGGAGGGAGGGAGGGAGGGAGAGAGAGAGAGAGAAAGGAAGGAAGGAAGAAAGAAGGAAAGAAAGAAAATAGATATTGTAGTAAAGGAAGAAACATAATCAAACTTGTAAACATTATTATGTCCACAAAACTGCCTTCACTTCAGAAACCAGCTACAAGGTCCCGAGTGTCCAGGTCACCCTCACCTCTGACCAGCTGGCTACAAATGCAGGGGTTCTCACTACCCTCTCAGGTTCAATAATTCACTAAAATGACTCAGAACTCAGTTTTATTATAGCAATGGGATACAAATCAGGACAGCCGCAGAGAGGTGCATAGGGCAAGGTCTGGGAGGGTCCCAATCATGAAGCTTCCTTTGCCCTCTCTCTGTAGAGTCAGGGATATTGGGGCTTCATTAGGTAAGCACTATTGATTGAATCATTGGCCATGTGACTCAATCTCCAGCCTTCTTCCCTCCCCTGAGGTCAGGCTGATATGAAGCTCAAAGCCCCAACCTTCTAATCACATGGTTGGTCTTTCTGGCATGATGGGCTCCCACCTAGAGTCATCTCATTAGCATAAACTACCAGGTGTGGTGTAAGGGACCACTGGGAATAACAAAGACATTTCTCTCACCTGGGAAATTACAAGGATTTAGAGACTACCTCCCAGGAATCTGGGGGAGAGGCCAGCCATGTTCTTTATTACACATTTGCCTGTCTAATATAAAGTAGCAACCCCTTCCAAACCTCAGCCTTCCACCGGTGGTTCTCCTTCTTCCCTCATGTTATTCTGTTCCTTCCTTAACAGTTATCAGTATTCATATTGTATATCTATTTATTATTATCTTATTGTTTTTTTCCACCACTGGAATGTAAACTTCATGAACAGAGGCACTTTAGTTGCTTTTTTTGCTTTCTTTTTCTCCAGTTCCTGGAAAACTCTGTTACATAGGAGGTGCTTAACAAGATGTCTTAAACAAGTAAGTAAATAAATAAATATTCAATCAATTAAAAAAATAGCATAAATACAGAGTTGCAAATGGGACGTGCTATTGATGATGATCTTAGCTAAGGGAACTGAGCTATGACTTTTGTTTTCTGATTTGAATCCTGTAGATCAAGATAATACTAGGAAAGAGCATGGTTAAAACAGATCCAACCTAATCAGAATATCTGATGAGAAGTGATTTAAATGTAAAGTTTGGAATAATTTCTCTTTCGCTTGAATGTAGTTGTACTTCCCAATATTCCTGATTGGTTATTTCTAACTTTTGAATATTTGGGACGTGTAAAACTCAGTTAAGAGATATAGGTATCTATCAATATGAAAATACCTTGGAAAAATTGACTTGAGTTTAAAATTTATTAGTGGATGTTCTGGAAGGATTCAACCACTGAAGATTTGGTTTAAACCATGTAGTTATGTCAGAAGAGCAACTGGGAGGACACCAAAAAGATGTAAGAATGGGCAAGAGCTTATCTAAAATATTTCTTGTTAACGTTTCCCTCTAAGAGTCAGGCTTGTAACAGGATATTGTCTGCTCCTCTCTGGTGCCTCTTGGGGTTATGAAGTCGCTAGAACTTTGGGTGACCCTGCAAGCCAGCTCTTCGCGCTGTCTGTACTTCCTCCTGACTCCGATGGACCGAGGTGCTAGGGCGAGCCTTGGTTAGTTTTGAGTTACTCAGGTTATCCACAAGGCCAAATAAGACTGCCAATGGGAAGCTGCACAGCCGGCTTCCAAGCAGTGATTTAGAGTCTTGTGGAGAGCAGGGCTTGGCACTAGCACAGCCCAGGAACAGCGGCTTCTCTCTGCAGACCTCTCGGCATTCTGGTGCTGAATGCAGTCATTTTTGCTTACACCACTCTTCTGGGGACTTGGGTCAAAGCCTGAATGTTTGGAATCACCAGCCTCAGAGCTGAGCAAGAAATGAGAGGCCTCTGTCTTATGTTGGAATGAAAGAGCAGTTTCTTTCCATCCACATAGCTCTACTCTCTTACTGTCTTAGTAACATTATCTTCCTTATTGTGCTTTTAACTTTAAAGAACTGTAATTAAGCATTGAGCAAGGGCAAAAGACTGTTTTTAAATACATGTAAAGTGTAAAGAATAATGATACAACACACACCCATGGACTCTCCACCCCTCAATCTAGTTGGAAAGAGAGCGAGAGGGTTACCACTACCTTGGAAGTCATCCATTGGCCCCTCCAGGAACCCTCTCTCCCTCTCGGGGCTGTACAGTTATACCAAGTTTTGTGTTATCATTCCTTTGCTTTTACTCATGGTTTTACCACAGTTGCAAGTATTTCTAAAATATGTGTTGTTTAGTTTTGCCTGCTTCTGAACTTTATATAAATATGATATAGTTTCCTCTGCAACTTGCTTTTTGGACTCACCATTATTTCTTGGAGTCATTCATGTTGCTGTGTGTGGCTGTGATTAATTTTTATTTTTGTGATGTTTAGTATGCTGCTAAATAAATATATCCAGATTTATTTATCTCTTCTATCGTTGGCAAACATTTGGATTGTTCCTAGTTTTTTTTTTTTGGTGTTCCAAATGCTGTGGCTATGAACATTCTTGTGCCTGTTTCTGGGTTCCCATGAGCAAGAATTTCTCTAGGATATATACCTAAGAGTGGAATTGTTGGGTCATAGGATAGTCACACCATCAGCTTGTTAGACAAGGCTGAATTGTTTTCCATAGTAGTTGTATCAATTCATTCTTGCCCTGGCTATGTTCTTCTTACTCTATGTCCCCTGCAACTCCTCATATTAGACTTTTCCACTTGCCAGTAAGTGGGCATGAAATGTCTCTCATTATGGTTAAGTTTGTATTTTCCTTCTTATGAAGGAAGTTAAGATATCTGTATCTAGATTTGCCATTCTAATTCTTCTTCTATTAGAAACTTATTCATGTCCAGTTTTCTATCAGTTATTTATCTTTTTCTTTTTGATATGTAGGAGTTCTTTATATAATTTTATACTAATCCTTTATCCAGTTTATGTGTTGCAAATATCTCTGTTAATTTGTGGCTTGCCTTCTCACTATTTTTGGTGTCTTTGGATAAGCGGACACTCTTTTTTTTTTTTGCGGTACGCGGGCCTTTAGCTATTGTGGCCTCTCCCGTTGCGGAGCACAGGCTCTGGACGCGCAGACTCAGCGGCCATGGCTCACGGGCCCAGCCGCTCCGCCGCATGTGGGATCTTCCCGGACCGGGGCACGAACCCGTGTCCCCTGCATCGGCAGGCGGACTCTCAACCACTGCGCCACCAGGGAAGCCCAAGCAGACACTCTTATTTTTAACGTAGAGAAAATTTCAGTATTTTACTTTACAGCTAGGGCTTTTTTTCTTCAAAGTGTAGCAAATCCTTTCCTCGCTTAGTAGTCATGAAGTTATTCTATATTCTAAAGTCTTCTAAGGCTTTTTATTTTGTCTTTCATAATCAGGCTTGAAATTTATTTTTTTAATATAGTGTGAAGTAGGGTCGTGGTTTCATTTTTCTATTTCTTTTTATGCCATATGGCTATCTAACTGTTTTAACACCACTTATTTAAAAACCTCATCTTTTTTCCACAAACCTGGAATGCAACCCACATGTTATTTCATTTGTCTGTGGATTTGTGGGCTTTCTATTTTGTTGCATTGATGTATTTGCATATCCCAGTACTTATATCACATTGTCTTGATTACTACGTCTTTATAATAATTTTGATAGATCAAGCTCTTTCATTTTGTTGTTCTGCATCAATAACTTGGTTTTCCTGGCCCTTTCAAGAAGCATTTAAGATTTTACTCTACTCGAAATCTAAAAAGTTAGCCCACCATGGTTTCATGGATGATGATATTAGACATGAAACTCCTGAGTAAGAGGCAGGGGACTTTATTAGTCATGGCACAGCAAGTGGTATGAGCATGAGATGTATGTGTCAGTGCCCCTTGCCCACAAGTCCCATAGGGGTGATGCATATGGACCTAGATAGATGCTTGCACACACAGTGGGTTGCATTATAGAGAGGACTCTGAGCTTAGGGAACTAGAATCTTTTATAGTAGGCAGTGAGCATGCCTGCTTTTTGCTCTAAAGAGAGACACTATCTTTACCTTCCCAGGCTGTTTGCTATACAAACATCCTTGCAAAAATAGTTGAGAAAAAAGGGCCGTCCGTGCCTCTACTTACAAAATGTATAGAAACATCAAGGACCCTTGGAGAATTGTCTCACAACTGGCCCTTTGATCTTTGAGGTACATTACATGCTAAATTAAGCTTGTCATATAACACACGCACATGCATACACATAACCTATTGGGAATTTGTTTTGAATTGCACTGAATCTATAGATTGAGGGAGAGCTGACTTTCTTACAATCCTGAATTCCTAATTTATGACCATGGTTTATCTGCCTTTATTCAGTCTACCTTAATGTGTCTCAATAAAGTTTCCATAGAAGTCTAGCAGATCTTTTGTTTAATTTATTACTTAGTGAGATGGTATCCTATCTTGCCTCAAAGTCCTGCAACGCCTCTCTATTTTATAAAATTCTAACACTGGCCTGCAAGGCTCTTCATGATCTGGTTCCCCATTACCTCTTTGCCTTCATCTCCTTCCATTCCCCATTCTGCTTGTTCTGTTTCAGCCACGTTGACGTCCTTGCTGTACTTTTAATATGCCAGGCACTCTTCTGCCTTAGGCCTTAGCACTGGCAATTTTCCTTTGCCCATAATGCTTTTCTCCCAGAGATATTGGCATGGCTGACTATCTCCTTCAGTCTTTGTTCACATTACCTCCTCAACAATGCCTATCCTTATTAAAAATTACAAACTGCCTCGTATCTCCTGGCATTCTTGATTCCTCTTACCCTGCTCTGCAGTTTTCCCTTAGCATTTCTCATTGCGGTACGCGGGCCTCTCACTGTTGCGGCCTCTCCCGTTGCGGAGCACAGGCTCCGGACGCGCAGGCTCAGCGGCCATGGCTCACGGGCCCAGCAGCTCCGCCGCACGTGGGATCCTCGCGGACCGGGTCACGAACTCGTGTCCCTTGCATCGGCAGGCGGACTCTCAACCACTGTGCCACCAGGGAAGCTCAGCATTTCTCATTTTATATCCTATTAATTAATAGTACACAATACTATCCTACCAAATATCCTATTTATTTACGTATTTGTCTGTTTGTTGAATGTATTTGTCATTTATTTTTGCCTCCTGTAACTAATATTTTAGCTGCATGAAGCAAGGATCTTTTCATTTTTATTTGCTGATGAGTTTCAAGTGTGTGCAATAGTGCTACGCATATTGCAGATACTTAAGAAATATTCTTAAATAAATTAAGCAGTTTTTCCTAGGTATGTCATATCTCTTGCTGCTGTTATGCATGTTATTTTAAAAACTAAAGTTTCTGTATGTTTGCTGCTGACATAGTGAAATGCAATTCATATTTGATGGTTATTTTCGTATTCAGAAACTTTTCCAAATGCTCTGACTCCCATAACTTATCTATAGATTTGTATTTCTTACGCAGAAAACCATGGCATCTGGACATAATGATAGTTTTTTCTTCTTTTCTTTCCTTCTAATCTTTATATTTAATATTTCTTTTTCTTACTTTACTTACTTTCAGAACAATATTTCTAGAAGTTGTGACAGCAGGCATCTTGTTTTAATGGAAATGCTTTCACTGTTTTACATGACGCTTAGAGTCTGCTTAATGAAGTTTTAGGTGGTCTTAGTCTATTTAATGAAATTTCTTTTAATTCCAAATTTCCTAAGAATTGCTTTTTTATTGTGAATGAATATTCAACTCTATTAGGTAATTTTGCTGCTATTGAGATACATCATAAGTTTGTTGTCTTTTGATCTTTTAATGTGGCAAACTACATTATTGATTTCCTAATATCAAACCAACTGGCATTGCTAGGAAAAATCCCACATAGTCACGCTGTATTATCTTTTCTACACTTTGCTCAATAGGTCTGCTATCGTTTTGTTGAGATGTTTTGCATCTGTTTTTATGACAGAGATTGCCCTGTACTTTTCCTTTCTCATACCTGCCCGGTTTTGGAATCAAGCAAACAGTATTCTCATGAAATGAATTGGAGAGTACATCTCCCCCTGCTCCCATACATTTGAATAGTTTTATAAGATTAGAATAATCTATATTTTCAATGTTTGTAAAACCTCAACATAGAAACCATCTTTGCCTGGAATTTTCTTGTGTAAATAGAGCTTCAGTGAACATTGTGGTACATGACTCTTTTTGAATTATGGTTTTCTCAGGGTATATGCCCAGTAGTGGGACTGCTGGGTCATATGGTAGTTCTATTTTTAGTTTTTTAAGGAACCTCCATACTGTTCTCCATAGTGGCTGTACCAATTTACGTTCCCACCAACAGTGCAAGAGGGTTACCTTTTCTCCACACCCTCTCCCTCATTTAATGTTTGTATTTTTTTGATGATGGCCATTCTGACTGGTGTGAGGTGATACCTCATTGTAGTTTTGATTTGCATTTCTCTAACGATTAGTGATGTTGAGCATCCTTTCATGTGTTTGTTGGCAATCTGTATGTCTTCTTTGGAGAAATGTCTATTTAGGTCTTCTGCCCATTTTTGGATTGCGTTGTTTGTTTTTTTGATATTGAGCTGCATGAGCTGCTTGTATATTTTGGAGATTAATCCTTTGTCAGTTGCTTCGTTTGCAAATATTTTCTCCCATTCTGAGGGTTGTCTTTTTGTCTTGTTTATGGTTTCCTTTGCTGTGCAAAAGCTTTTAAGTTTCATTAGGTCCCATTTGTTTATTTTTGTTTTTATTTCCACTTCTCTAGGAGGTGGGTCAAAAAGGATCTTGCTGTGATTTATGTCATAGAATGTTCTGCCTATGTTTTCCTCTAAGAGTTTTATAGTATCTGGCCTTACAGTTAGGTCTTTAATCCATTTTGAGTTTCTTTTTGTGTATGGTGTTAGGGAGTGTTCTAATTTCATTCTTTTACATGTAGCTGTCCAGTTTTCACAGCAGCACTTATTGAAGAGGTTGTCTTTTCTCCATCGTATATTCTTGCCTCCTTTATCAAAAATAAGGTGACCATATGTGTGTGGGTTTATCTCTGAGCTTTCTATCCTCTTCCATTGATCTATATTTCAGTTTTTTGTGCCAGTACCATACTGTCTTGATTACTGTAGCTTTGTAGTATAGTCTGAAGTCTGGGAGCCTGATTCCTCCAGCTCAGTTTTTCTTTCTCAAGATTGCTTTGACTACTCAGTGTCTTTTGTGAATTTAATTTCTTATCCTGAAATAGTGATGTGACAATTCTTCTAAGAAACATGGGATTCACTGCTTCCCAGAAGTCAGCTACATGACATTGTGTCCAGTTGGTGAGTCATGGTTTTCTTTCTTTCTCACTCATAAGAGGGCAGTATCTAAGATCTTGATCTTTGATAGGTTTTTGACAGGTTTCCACATCTCATGGCTTCAGGATGTTTTGGAAGTTCTACTATGCTGGTAGTACACTTCTTATGAACAGCAGTGGAATTGCCTCAGGATAAAGAAAATAATTTTTCCCAATAAGGACTGGTAAATGTTGGCATTTTTCGAAATGGTGGGACTCAATGCGTTTAGCTTTGTTTGTTAGGGTTATTTAGGGATACCTTATATGAAGACATGGGAATGGATTAGATATCTATTCTTTTATGCTATCCAGGATTTAAAAAAATATATATGGGAGTAATTTTTAAAAATGAACTGTAGTTTCATACTGGAATACACAACATTAGGCACATCTGTTTTCTCTGAGATCATTCTCCTTCAGTGGAGACCCCAATGCTGTACATGTACCATGTGACTTCACTCCCCTGGCCATCAAAGAGTAGAGGTTGTGGGCTCTTGAACCATACAGGGTGAAGAAAAATTGGAATTTGGATTCAAAAATATTAGACTTGACCTCGTGAGCTGGAAAGACACATAAACATGGGAGATGAGGCTCACATTTTGGTTTGACCATCTTCTGCCATGAGTACAGTAAACGTCATCAAGATGGAAGGAAGAGGGAAGCTGAATTTAAGAGGAGCAGAGAAGAGCTAATATGTGGTTTCAGGGAGAGAGAAGGAGACTTGAGTCTTGGTACCAGTATAGTTCCTGTTTTCAGTCTTTTTGATACCAGCTGCTTTTCTTGCCCTAAGAGTATTTTAGATATTCCAATATCCTTGTAATACACCTCCTCCCCTTTTCTGGCTCAAGCTACTTTGAGTGGATTTCTGCCCTCGCTGATTTAAAACGTTACTGTGCACATCAATTATAGAGCTGTCTTCACGGTAGTTGGATGGTCTTGGAACTATTCCCAGAGCTGTGGTTAGTAGTATCTGAAGCAGCTAAAGGGGTTCTTTATAAGGGACACATCCTGAGTATAGGCTAATGGCTGGGTCTAATGCACTTTGACAACTTGCTGCCACCACATTGCATTTTTTTCCAAATAGAAATCATAAAGAATTTTAGTGTAAATTGAACTCAGTGCTAAATAGGTTTATTGACACTTAAAGAAACCAGACAGGACTAGGAGAAAACATTTCAGAATGACATCATTAAAAACCATTAGAACCCATATTTTTCTGCGTGGAATATTCTGATGGCTAAACCCACAGCAACATTTTTTTTTAGTTCTCCACTGTTCCTCCACAGAAGGAAATGTTCAGAATCCAGAGTATATCAATATTGAAGCATTTTCCTACGTATAAAATCTGGCTTGGCTCTGATAAAAAGAAAAGAAGAAACCAATATCAATGCCTTTTCAAGGACCTGTTTTTTTAGGGGATAGAGGCAAGGAATGTCACACAGTTTTCAAACTAGCTCTGCAGTAATTTCAAGATTTAGCTAGCTAGCTACCAAGATTAAATCAATCAATTCAGAGATCTGGAAAGTTGCTGTTATGTTAGGTCCCCGTGTGAACTCTTTGTTTTTATGTAAATTATTCTTTGAATGCCCAGAATTAGTGATTGTTTGAGCTATAAAAAGCCAATAGAGTCTATTGGTGTTCTCCTTTCATTTAGTGATTCATACATTTCTTTGAATATGTCTTGAGTTTACTCTAGATTCACCCTTGAAAGGAAATATTTCAGGGTGGTTAAAAGCACAGAGTCCAGAGCTCAAATGCTTAGGATTGACCCAGGCAAGGGGTTTGTGACCTCTCTCTGTCCCTGTTTCCTCATCAGAAAGTGAGAATAACAATAAAACCTATCACATAAGATTGCGGTCAGGAGCAAATGAGTTAACACACTTAAAGCACATAGAATAGCGCATGGCACAAAGCAAGCGCTACAGAAGTGTTAACCTTGATTACCATCTCTCGAGTAATGGGTGTCCTCTGTGGACATGCCCGGAAAATAGTCTGACAATCCCACCAGCATTAACTTGGAGTGCACAGTAGAGAGGCTACTCACCTTGAACCTCTTCAGCCATGTATGTTGGTATCCCCTTACACATGGCAGTGATGGATTTTCCAAACTGGTCCAGGTTGTTGACTTTGTCAGGGTTGACTGTGTATATCAGGCTCTTGGGAGATGGTTTCCCTTGTCCTTTACCCTGAAGCTGAGTGTGCACAAGACAGGTGGAAAGGAGGAGAGAGAAGGAGTGCTAAGCCCAGTGGTTTGTTGGGTTGGGGGTTAGGTTCAAGGTCAACAAGGGGGTATTGCTTGGCTATAACTTTTCCATAATCAGAATGAAGAAGGACCAATTCCAGCCCTGTATATCTCAGAATTTTGTAGTGTCCCAAGGAATTTATCTGGTTTGAAACCCCAGCTTTTCGTATAAACAGAAGTCTGAGGGTAAATTTATTCTAAAGGTTGAACCTCATTTGGTCATCTTATATTTCTTGGATTGATTTATATGATAATCAGTTTCTGAGAATGCAGTTTTCTCTACACTGTCAGTGAAAGTTACCCACTTATCAGTTATAGAGATATAAACTCAGGCTGACATTTTAAAGAATGATAGATCCCCTCTCCCCACCTACCCCAAGTAGGGTTGCCAGATAAAATACAGGACACCCAGTTAAATTTTAATTTCAGATAAATAACAGATCACTTGTAAGTATAAGTATGTCCCAAATATTGCATAGGACATACTTATGCTAAAAATTACCCATTGTTTATTTGAAATTCAAAGTTAACTGGGTATTCTCTATTTTTATTCGCTACATCAAATAACCCTAACCAACTCTTTTTTTTTTTTTTTTTTTTTTTTTTTCGGTACGGGCCTCTCACTGCTGTGGCTTCTCCCGTTGCGAAGCACAGGCTCAGTGGCCATGGCTCACGGGCCCAGCCACTCCGCGGCATGTGGGATCATCCCAAACCGGGGCACGAACCCGCGTCCCCTGCAGCGGCAGGCGGACTCGCAACCACTGCGCCACCAGGGAAGCCTCCTAACCAAGTCTTGGCAGAAAAAAGTCCTTGAAGTACTGAGGGCTCCCACTGGTGTGAGCAGAGCTTTGCTCTGCTAACAGTAAAGGTGAGGTGTTTTGATCGGCTTCTGTGGAGGAAGGTGTGAGCCACAGCATTTGACTGTGGTGGCAGCTCTCTCTCCTCAGGCAATTACCAATTCCTCTTTTCCTTTTTTTGCTCCACAGAACAACATACTGTGGTCAAGAGGGAACAGCTGTGACCTTCTCATTATTTATTGGAAATCATAAGACTTCCCCGAGTAAAAATAAAAAGACTTTTATTTTTACCTTCTTTTCCTTGACCAGCGTATCAAGGGCTTGAAAAGAGGGCATGACTGCCTTGTTCATTTTGTGCACAATGCATGACTTCTTCTTAAAGAGCCTGGTTACAGCAAAGCCCTATTAAAGAAGATGGTAGATGGTAAGGAGTTATGTTCTCCAAGGTGCTTTTCTCATCAGAAATTAGTTTCACCAGCAGAGGGAAATGGAACTCTGAGATCACGATGAACTGGGATAAAAGTGCTGGATCTGACCCTGTTTTGCAACCATATTTATTGCTAACATTTGTAAGGATAGACCACAAACTCTTTGAGGGAGACACTGAGTGTTGAACTTGCTTCAGGTTCTAGCCTGGGAAGAGTCCCTCAACATATGTCTGTTCTGCTGAAATAAAATTTTAAATACTATCATATTTTAATCTCCTTTGATCTTCACAACATTTCAAGGAGGCAGGTAAGACAGGAATTCGTTTTCTATTTGACCAGATGATAAAACTGAAACTATAAGGAATTGGCTTTTCTAAAGGACAAAGTTTGTTAAATATAGAGCTGGTAATTGCAGAGCTGGGTGTTCTAACAAGAAACAACTGGTTGTTTTTGTTTTTTGTTTTGTTTTTACTCTCTTACTAATTAATATTGTCATTTACATTTCCTTTGGTCTTTTTGAGTTACAGATGAAATGTCAATTTCTGTCTTTTTAGAAGGAAATTGACAATAGAGTGAGATAGATTGTGCTTTGGCAGCAGTAATATTATGAAGGTCTTTTGTCTTTACTGAGGGTTTCTGCAGGTAAAGCAAAAGATGTCATATTTGTCTTATAGCCTCACAGCATAGTGGATCCTAATTACTATTCACACTGGTATGAATTTTAACTTACTGTGAGAAACTTATTAACAGCAATTATATCTAGGGAGTGAAACTGGGTGAGCAAAATAAGCATTTTTCCTTATAACTCTGTGCTTATGTGCAGTTAGAATTTACATCATTTAAAATTTTTTTATGGTTAGCAGGCAATTTTTGCTGTCGTTAAAAAAGAAATGCCATTTTGCAAAGAACAGAAATTGCATGTGGGCTACCTACATATTCATAGTCCCAGACGGAATTCCACGAGTCCCATCCATTGTTATTGTCAACATTGGCCACGTTATGTTCGTTGTTGACACTCACTGACTGCTGCCCACCTCCACCACTGTTGTTGTCGTTGACATTGATATTCTGTAATTTACAAGAAATTGACATTGATTTAATACCACATTTCTTTGCAAATGCATTTTGGTAACACACTTTAAAAAATGAGACTTACATAGTTAGCAAGGGCAGGAGTCAGAAAGATGCCGACAAGTCCAGCAAAGACAATCTGAAATCACAAATAACATTGGTCTACTGTTAAATGGCAAAACGATGGCCTCATCTTCTTTCTTTATCTAAGCTTATAAAAATACTTACTCACTTTACCACTCTGTTGAGTGGTCTGTCTTTTCTTCTTCTTTGGTCTTCTATTTTTTTAACCATAGGAAGTTTTAATGATAATGTTGAATTGTAGGTTAATTATAAGTAATTATGTTGATTGTTTTAGAATTTTTAATGTAGAATTTAGAATTTTTAACATTAAAAATTTAGAATTTTTAATGTTTTAGAATTTTTAATGTAGGTTAATTATAAGTAATTATGTTGATTGTTTTAGAATTTTTAATGTAGGTCTTATGAAATACCGATGAAGTGTCAGTATATTGAAAAATAAAGTTGAAACTGAATAGCATATATGGTATGAAAATGGTTTTAAGTTCTGAGAACCACATCTGAAAATGATTTAATTTAATTTTCCTATTTATTGCCCTGAATGTTTCTTCTCTTCCTAGACCCCCTAATAGCCGTAGTCTTTTTATTTAAAAATTGTTTTCAAGTAATGGATTAGTAAGCAGATTGGATATGAATGATGAGAAGCCAAGGATGGGGTGTCTGGCTGTCAAATGTGCTCAGCAGAAGGGAAGTCAATCACTGTCCCAGGACACCTGATGTAGTCATGTGTCATTGAGTACACAACGCTTGTTCTCAGAACACAGAGCTTTATGCAGGGTGCGTGATTCTGGGCGCTTATCTTCATTCCCTTTGCCTGGAACAAAATGGTTTGAGAACTGCACTAGTAATTCAAGGTAATTTAAAAAATTGGTTTGATGTTTCCCCTGATAGTTTAAGAAGGAGATTAAAAAAAATTCAGAGGTGGAAGAAATTTTAGAGATCTATTAGTACAACATAATCCTTTCACAGATGAGGAAACTGAACTTCAGAAGTTGAGTGACTTGGCCAAAGGTGTACCTTTTGCTCAAGGCTGAACCAGAAGAGAAACCAGATATGACCTGTGTCTGGAGCTCTTTTTTTTAACCTTCCTATTAGTAGAACTTATTTCTTAGGATTTCCCTGGTGGTCCAGTGGTTAAGACTTAGCCTTCCAATGCAGGGGGTGAGGGTTTGATCCCTGGTTGGGGAGCTAAGATCCCACATGTCTCGTGGTCAAAAAACCAAAACATAAAAATAGAACTTATTTCTAGAAAATTATTTCACACTTGCAACTCCATTATGAAGCAGAGTCTGCTGTAATATATTTTAATGTTTAGTATGTCAAAACATGAAAATATTTACCTGACTCTAGCGCTTCTGCATCCTGTTATGAGACACACAGCACCACCAGTTACTTTGGCAGAATTTTGTGGTCCATTTGCTACACTCTTCAGCCTTTTACATGGAAACACAAGTGAGATGTTGCACTAGCTTCATGCTTCAAGTGTTTTCATGAATAAATGGCTACAGACAGGGTCCAAGGTAGAACTTTCTTAGAGATCCATTTCACAGGGGAGAATGTGACAGTAAGTCTCTTGCCAATTTGTTTTGATAATAAGCTTTTTATCTTGCCTGAACATACTCAGAAGTTTTGGTCAAAAAGGGAATTGAAGAAGGTATGAAAAGTCAGACATTTTCTAGGGTTAGAGACTGCTTGCTCTGTGCCCAGACCTGAATCAGGAGATCTGGAAGGTAATTTTTTTAAACATAGCATAGTGTAAGATGCTCAGGCATCTGACCAATCCCAGTATAACTATCCTTCTCTATAGAGATGCTTATAAATGCCATGATTCCATGAAAAGAAAAGAGATGATGATGATGATGATTATTTTTACAAAATTTTGCATTAAAGTGATATTGTCATAAGAAGCAGACCCCCTTAGCTCTAAATATTAACAGTCTCCAGTTATAAGGGAATAAATTCAAAAGGAAATATCTACTCACTGTGAACTTCATCTTGACTTCACCAAAGCAATGAAGCCAGGCGTGGACTCAGAAGAAAAGTCTTCTCATATTTATACTTGACCAACTTACTCAAGCTAGGTGTGAACAGGTGGGGTCCAAGACTTATCTTTCTCCATTTTCCATATCTGTGCTACGTTCTGGTGTGCCAGGAAGCCTTTTGGAATATCCGTCTGGTTAGCAAGGTATTTTGACATGGAGTTGATCTGACTCACTGTTTGTTGAAGTTGAAGATATCAAAACAAAACTCAGTATGATTTATGATAACTTCTGTGCCAACTGAAGCTGTGGGTGTGGGTATTTTATATATTGATATTACTTAGATTCAGAAAAAGAATCATCCCTAAAATCAAACAAGGCAAGAAACTGTGGGCATTGTAGATAGCAGCTCCTGTAAGAATGTGAATGGTTTCCTCTTCGTACCTTTAACCAAGCCACTGTGTTGCTTTTGCTTAGACTAAACATGTTCTATTAGCTACTTCCACAAAACCTATAACCTTCTCTGCAATTCTGAGCTCTTTGGGTGACAGGACCATACATCTAGTTAGAAAATCTGGGGCTCTCTTTGGTCTTTTTTCTAACCATCCAGTTAGTTACTAAACCTTGTCATTTCATCTCAGTCAGAATCGATGCTCGACTCTGGCTTTGCCCACAGCTTCATTCACCTGGACTTTTACAGCAGTTGTGTAACTGATCATTCTGGTCATCAGTCTCTCATATTCCAGTGCATTTCCCCCACATTTTCCCTAAGGTTGTCTTTTAAAAATACATGTATAAATAAACTGACTCTACCATGCTTAGCAACTTTCACTGGCAGCCTACAAGATAAACTTCAAGCTCACTGGAATGGCACAGAGGGTCCTTTATAATAAGGTTTCCTAAGTCTCCCCAGGTGTATCTGTCGCTCTATAAACCTATATTCCAGCTACACCACAGTTCCACGTTGGTGGGAATATTCAGGGTGGTTCGTGCCTCTATGCCTTCGCACATGTAGTTCCTTCACCCTGGAGTGCCAACCCCTTGCCTTTCTCTAATTGGTAATTGCTATTTATTTTTCAAGGCCCAACTCACATGCCACTGCCTCCATCATGTCTTCCCCATATCCAAGGGGGAAACTTTTCTCTTTTTTTTCCTGGAGCTATAAAAGGAATCCCTGTCCTCTTATTTGTTTCTAGATAATTTAATTTTCAGAAATGATGTTAAAATAATTTTTTTAAATGTTTTCATCAGAAGCAGAGAGTAGATTTTGTCACTTGGGCAAACAAGTAAATGCTCAAAACAATCTTGGAGGTGAATTAAAGTTTCAATTTTTTTCCTGCTCTCTCTTACAAATGGAAGCTAGTAAATAAGATTGCTGAGGAGAAAAACTGTCTCATGAATCACTGATCTATAAATTTCCCCTTTGGAAACCTTCCTGAGCCCACGATTATCCGTATATGCATGGATTGGAATCACAGCACTGGGTCACATGGTCGTAAAGCTTGATTAACTACCCACATCACTTTCAGAATGGTAGCATGAGTGGATTAGTGTAGCTGTGGTAAGATTTTGTTTATGTTTTTAATGTGTCCACTAATCTCTTCCAAACTTGCTCTTTAGCTGCAAAAGATCACTAAGCCTGGGATGGAGGGCAGCCATCTGTGAAGAGGTTTCCTTTCTTTCTTTTTTTTTTTTTAACATCTTTGTTGGAGTGTAATCGCTTTACAATGTTGTGTTAGTTTCTGCTGTATAACAAACTGATTCAGCTATACATATACATATATCCCCATATCTTCTCCCTCTTGCGTCTCCCTCTCTCCCACCCTATCCCACCCCTCTAGGTGGTCACAAACCACCTAGCTGATCTCCCTGTGCTATGCGGCTGCTTCCCACTAGCTATCTATTTTACATTTGGTAGTGTATATATGTCCATGCCTCTCTCTCACTTCGTCCCAGCTTACCCTTCCCCCTCCCCATGTCTTTAAGTCCACTCTCTACATCTGCATCTTTATTCCTGTCCTGCCCCTAGGTTCTTCAGAACCATTTTTTTTAGATTCCATATATATGTGTTAGTATATGGTATTTGTTTTTCTCTTTCTGACTTACTTCACTCTGTATGACAGACTCTAGGTCCATCCACCTCACTACAAATAACTCAATTTCGTTTCTTTTAATGGCTGAGTAATATTCCATTGTATATATGGGCCACGTCTTCTTTATCCATTCATCTGTTGATGGACACTTAGGTTGCTTCCATGTCCTGGCTATTGTAAATAGAGCTATAATGAACATTGTGGTACATGACTGTTTTTGAATTATGGTTTTCTCAGGGTATATGCCCAGTAGTGGGATTGCTGGGTCATATGGTAGTTCTATTTTTAGTTTTTTAAGGAACCTCCATACTGTTCTCCATAGTGGCTGTATCAATTTACATTCCCACCAGCAGTGCATGAAGGTTCCCTTTTCTCCACACCCTCTCCAGCATTTGTTGTTTGTAGATTTTTTGATGATGGCCATTCTGACTAGTGTGAGGTGATACCTCATTGTAGTTTTGATTTACATTTCTCTAATGATTAGTGAGGTTGAGCATCCTTTCATGTGTTTGTTGGCAATCTGTATATCTTCTTTGGAGAAATGTCTATTTAGGTCTTCTGCCCATTTTTGGATTGGGTTGTTTGTTTTTTTGATACTGAGCTGCATGAGCTGCTTGTATATTTTGGAGATTAATCCTTTGTCAGTTGCTTCATTTGCAAATATTTCCTCCCATTCTGAGGGTTGTCTTTTCGTCTTGTTTATGATTTCCTTTGCTGTGCAAAAGCTTTTAAGTTTCATTAGGTCCCATTTGTTTATTTTTGTTTTTATTTCCATTTCTCTAGGAGGTGGGTCAAAAAGGATCTTGCTATGATTTATGTCATAGAATGTTCTGCCTATGTTTTCCTCTAAGAGTTTTATAGTATCTGGCCTTACATTTAGGTCTTTAATCCATTTTGAGTTTCTTTTTGTGTATGGTGTCAGGGAGTGTTCTAATTTCATTCTTTTACATGTAGCTGTCCAGTTTTCCCAGCACCACTTATTGAAGAGGCTGTCTTTTCTCCTTTATTGAAGATAAGGTGAACATATGTGTGTGGCTTTATCTCTGGGCTTTGTGAAGAGGCTTTCATCTGCTTTAGGAATTGTCACATCACTTCAAAGTCAGAGTGGACAGCGTGGTGCCTTTACACTCAGCCATGGGTAGTCACTTTGGTCCATGGTGCAGTGCCTAGGATACTTTTTGTGTGTCATATCTTACCAAGGAGTTGAGGTTGACATATTTTCCAGTGGGCCTATGGAGTGCTGGTCTGGAAGATGCTCCATGACAAGTAAATAGATAGATAGATAGATAGATAGAGTTCAGGGTTCAATAATCTCCCTCTTAGAGATAGACAACTCACATTCACATATCAAATGTGCCCAGGAATCTGTTGAGAAGAAATCTATATCATGTTGTTTCATCCAGATTCTTCTAAACTTAACTGACCATAGAACCTGGTTTTTCTTTTTTCTTTTATTGATTTATTTTTCCTAACACCTATTAACATTCCTGTGGGGCAACTTCCTTAGGGAGAAAACAATTGTGCTGCCTCTGAGGATAAATCTTGGATTTTAAAAAAATTCCTCCTTTATATAATATTGCTATTTCAACAGCTTCAAAAATCAGAAGAACCTCTTCCTCTGTACTTTGTATGGTATGTATGAAAATGTGTATATGTGTGTATGGCGGTGTCAACCCTGACCTCAACCCTAGTGTCATCCAAGGTCAAAAGTCTTAAGGAAGCATGAGCAAGTCTCTTGCTCCCTCCCACCCTGAGAGCTATGTTTTATACATTTCCTGTCCTCCCTTGAGAGAAAGACAGGACATGTCGATGTGTTTTTGTCACCTCCATAGAACCTAGAATATACTGGCACATATATGATGCTCCCTAGACCTATTTTAAAATTAGAATTGCATAAAGTAGATGCTCAAGCCAGAAGATAAAAAATGCAAAATATTTATTGACTTCTAATTTTTAGAGCCAGCTAGAGAGGTGCTGCCCTACGTTGGCTATGGTGACGCACCAAGGGAGTCCCAGGAGGTGGTGGTCCCAGTGCCCAGGGTTAGTGTGGGGCACATCAGCCCCTGAGTAAATAAAGCCTGCTCTGCCCACAGATTTCGAAGCCAGGCCATGCCAAGAACCAGGCCCTGTTTTATCTCACAGTGCACACAGCCAGGACCTCACCTCACCCCACACCCTGTATGGGTGGGAGCCCTCTTTGTTCATTTGCTTTGTTCAGTTGCTTCATTTCACTCTATAATTTCTTTGCTGGAGTATGGAAGCCCCTTCATGCAGAGATTCTGTCTCAGTCTCTCTGCCTCTGTTGTCTTGCTGAGCACCAGTTTGTGATGGTCCCAAGTCAGGTGGTTCATTGTGAGATCTGGACACACTTTGTCACCTGGTGGTGGGGAGTCGGGGCAGAGAACTTCTGTCCTATCCCATGGTCTCAGTATACTAGTCTGCAGCTAAGACTCTAGTTACTGTCCCTGTGGCTACAGCTTTCAGAGCTTGTGGCGGTGGGGTACTCCTATCACATCTTCTATATGTATCTGTGACCAGGAATGACACATCTGAAAAAATAGCAATAATTACATGTAGAATAACAGTTTAATAATTATTGCTAGAAAGCTTCTAATTCCAGAAAATCCATGCTTATTACATAGTTTTTTTTTGTATAAGAGAGAAATTCTTTTCAAATTACAGCAACGTGGAAGGAGCTCTTTCTTATGGCCTCACAAAGCCTTCTCTTTTTGTTATTTCCTTCAGGACGATGGCCTTCCAAAATATATATAACCCTGCCTTTCTGTTGCTGCTTGTATGTCTGTCCAATTGCATCTGCTGAACCTTCTGGATCCCCTCAGAGGCAACCAGAGATATATTATACCTCTGATCGGTTGTTAACCTTGAGTGTTTGTTAGAGCGCTGTAAACAGAGTTTGGAAGCATCTTGCTAAAAGAATGTCTGCTGAGTGATGACATCATTTCTATAAAACACATGAAAGTAGAGATAAATAGAATATTGACTAAGAAGTTCATTTTTCATCACTATGAAGAATAATCGAACCTGGTTAAGTACTTTCATTCTGAAAAGGAATTGGAGAAAATATGCCCACGTGAGGAATAGAAATCACAAAATGAGAGTAACATGTTACTTTATAATTATCTTAGAGCTAATAACACTTTCCTTGTTCATTGTTCATATTGAGGCAATTTAGAGAAAGTGATGTGAAAGCTATGCAGATGCTGTGGTCCTTCAGCCATAGCAATCAGGCCTGGAAAGGACTGAACTGAACACTGGAAGATGAAAATCAGATTCTAAGCGGTGAGGACCAAAGTGCTACAGCTGTGAAGGCCACATCTGGAGGCCAGGTCTTGTGAGGACCCCGTGGTCCCCACGTTGAACTATCCCCATGGCTTCCCTGGCAGAAGAGGCCAGAGTAAAAGACTTGCCCTAAGACTGAACAATGAAGCATGGTTTTGTGAATCATTGAGTTTTCTGCAGAGTGACTGATCCGAACTGGTTTGCTTTTCTGCATCCCAGATAGAAAATATACGCAGGTGTGTAATCTGTTCACGTCTGGAAGAACACATCCTCAGAGGAAAATGTTGGATCCTCAGAGGTACTTCAGGGAATTTTGAGCTCCATGTTTATTCAGTTATATACTCTTCCTACCCACATCTGCAGTCTCCAATTCCTGGAAATGCTTAATAAAACATATCCATTCGGACTTATTCTGGAGTGTAATTTTTCTTCAGAGGTCCCACTGCATTTAAATAAGGAACCAACTCCCCTCATCCAGGCCAGGGAAATTTTTTCATTTGGTGTGCTGACCTACAATTCTTTACTCATTTTCTCATATTGAAAAGTAATCAATTAACAGAAATTAACCATGTTCCAGCTAATGTAGTAAGCACAAGTGCTACAGAAGATTCAAAGATATAAAACAACAAGGACTAATACTCCAAGATCCTGAAACTTGTCTGAGGGCAGGGCTGGCTTTTTGGACATGTGACCAACGTAGTTACCCAGGACTCATATTCAGAAGACAGCCCCATACTTAAGACTTTAAAGTTGCCAACTTGAAATTCTTATTAGTTATATTTCTGAATTTGTGTTTTGTAAGTAAAGTCCAATGGGACAATGCAGCATGCCCTGGGGGCTTGGAGTTGTGGCTCATGTGTGGTCCCACCTCCTGCTTCTCCCCACCTCCTTGGGTGTGCTTTCCACAACCCACTCCTCTACCTCCACTGTGGGGTCTGGGTGCAGATGCAGGAAAGATCAAGGTCAGACACGTGCACCTGCATGCTGAGTCACAGTGGGGGGCTCTGTGTGCCTTTGAGGATTTGCAATTATCTTGCAAGTATCCCCATGAGCAAGGGAGTGTGATATTAAATAGCAAATCAAAAACACCACCGTTGGTTGAGAGAAAGAGAGAAACTATGGAAGAAAGGAAAAAGCTTTTTTTCTGTTTTTTGAACAAGGGGTCCCATATTTTCATTTTGCACTGGGCTTCACAGATTAAGTAGCTGTCTCTGATAGGAGACAAGACATGCACATAACATGGATATATCAAAGTAAGGTAAGAGGAAGGTTCTGGGAGGCTTTCCAACTTGTCCAAGGTCACATAGCAGTTAAAAATGGAATAATGTTTTCATGTAATCCAGGAGCTTGCACTCTTTCTTTCATGACTTGAAACTTCTCCAAATGAGCAGTAGAGACAAAACATTCAGAGGAGTGTGAGCTCTTTAAACTGGAGTCGTTATGGAGGTTTCATGCAGAAAATGGACCTTTGGTTGAGACCTGTGGGACACGCCGTATAGACACCTAGGGATGAAGCATCAGCCTAGGGGAGCAGCAGAGCCAGGTGGTGTGAACTGTAGGGGGGCGTTCAGTGAGGACCACCTTATAGTGTTCTTAGTACTCTCAGATTCACCTTTATGGTTATGAAATATCCCATTTAATCACAATTAGATAAAGAAAAGTTGAGTCAGAACTATTCCACTTATCAAGAACCGACAATTTGCTACACACTAACTAAGCTCAAACTATTGTAGGGATTTAATCTTCACCAATAGCCACAAGACACTTCTCTTCCTCCCTGGTCTCTGAGCTCAGGTATGCCAATCTCATACTTCCCTGCATGTGTGAACGCTCTTTACTCTTTCCCACACCGATATGTTCCAATATCCTTGAGCTCCTCCCAGTAAAATAATATTTTAGTTGGTGACCATGGGTGTTTCTCTAAAAAAGCAATCACTCATTTTTTTTTGACACACCTTTAAATTTGATTTGATCTCTTCATGAAGGCACATATTCAGGGAGTTATTTAAACAGGTATGCATATTTTAGAAATGCAGATACTATTTATTGTGTAGAATTTCATGTCTCACTCTAAAATAGATTGAATGTGTGTGTAGATGACGTGGGATGGATGCCTTGGGTCTTGGATGTGTACTAGGCTATTAGTCTGCTGCGACAGAACTCATATTCCGCGTGTCTAGCATAGTTCTTGCCATATGAGTAGGGCTCAGTCAAGGATGATTTCAACCTAAATTCATGTACAAAAAAGATTCTCCTAATTTTGGCCACTTTCCTCAAATCTGGAAAAAGCCAAACAATTTCCTCTCTCTTCTTGGATGGGAGGCAAAAAAAAGAAAAGAATTTAAACTAAAAAATAATTCTCCTTGGGCCTGTAAGAGTCTCAGTGGAATTCAGCTTTCCTTATCTCTAGCAAGCTTCTTCCCTCTCCCTTTCAGCAAATGTTCAAAATAGTCTGCCAACCTACTATTCAAGTCCTCAACATCACTCCTACCCTGCCTACTGTACCAGGAATATAAACGGTATCAGGCTTCATTTTTTTATTTTTATAAATTTATTTATTTATTTATTCTTGGCTGTGCTGGGTGGGATCTTCCCCAACCAGGGCTAGAACCCATGTCCCCTGCATTGGCAGGCAGATTCTTAACCACTGCACTACCAGGGAAGTCCTGGTATCAGGCTTCTTGAACTGACATTCCTTCATCTACTGATCACTATCTTCACCCATTCTTCATTCTTTCTCATTTTGGAGAAATGTGCCCTTAACAGTTTCCAAGAACCATATCTCCACCTCCAATGCCCACCTTCCTCCATCAGATAGCTGTCCTTTTTCTCAACCTTTAATATCTTCCTGTTGGTTTGCTACTTCTTTTTTGGTTTGTATGGGCAAATCTCCCCAGTACTAAAAAAACAAGCCAAAAATAAACATGAAAACCTTCCCTTAACTCTACCTTCCTCATAAACAGAGATTTTATAACTTCCCTACCCTTTACATCTCTTAAAAGGATCATGTCATTTTTCCAAGTCCACATCCTCACCTCCCAGTCCTAGCTCAACACATTGAAATTTGGCTTCAAGTCTGAAGGGTAACTGGTAGTGCTGGGATTCAAAGTGAACCAGGCAAGGAGCGTAACCCTGAAATCTCTGATATGCTGGTATCTCTTCAGTACTCATGATTTGACTTCTCTTTACTTTTTGACGATGATAGTCTCTTCTTTTCTTGAAATTCTCTCCTAGCTTAATTTCTGTGACACCCCTTTCACCCATTTCTACTTCAACTGCTCCTTCTACCACCTGAACAATTGCTTGCCTCTCTTCTTCCAACTGTCCCTTCAGGGTTGCCGTTGGAGTCTACGCTTGATCCTTTTCTCTCATTACCTGTCTCATTCTTGCTGGAAGACCTCCTCTATTCTGAACACTTGAGCCGCCCCGACATGTTGGAAAAACAGATCAAACCTTACCAAGCTTCAGACTTGACTTTACAACTGTATATATTATTAGCGGTCCTCAACCATTTTGGCACCAGGGACTGGTTTCGCGGAAGACAATTTTTCCACGGACTGGGTGGTGGGGTGGGGGAGGATGGTTTTGGGTTGATTCAAGCTCATTACATTTATTGTGCACTTTATTTCTATTATTATTACATTGTAATATATAATGAAATAATTATACAACTCACCATAATGCAGAATCAGTGGGAGCTCCGAGCTTGTATTCAGTTGCCACTCGCTGATAGGGTTTTTTTTTTTTTTTTTTTTT